>NW_028281679.1:92500-295953 GCF_059751285.1 Brachycentrus maculatus | reverse complement strand
TATTATTGGTATCCTTGATTCAAACTTTCAAAGATGTTTCTATAGAGATTTCAATAGAGATTTCTAAACATGTGTTTAGTGTTTATTATTGGTATCCTTGATTCAAACATTCAAAGATGTTTCTATAGAGATTTCTAAACATGTGTTTAGTGTTTATTATTGGTATCCTTGATTCAAACATTCAAATATGTTTCTATAGAGAGTTTAATAGAGATTTCTTAACATGTTTTTAGTGTTTATTATTGGCATTCATGAATATTTCTCTTTTATTGAAATTAAATTACTACTTACCAGTTGCAGAGAAAAAAAATATCAAATTCATTCCATACAATTATTTTGTACTTTTGAAAACACACATTCATCATACGAGTAATATAACTATCTAAAATTGAGTAGTGTGGCTGTCAATCATGGGTTAAATGGCGAATATTACACGTATGTAAAGTGATCAGTTAAACGAGCCTACGAGAAGTAGCAAGCCTTGTAAATACCCAGACTTCCATATTATTTTTCACCTATGTTGAGATATGGACAATAAAAAACGCTTGTTTTTTAAACAATGCTAAATTGAACCATTCTTATAATGAGATTAAAAAAAAACACACAAAAATGTAATTGCATACACAAATAGCCCAGAATTGTCCGATTCCAATTTGATAAATGATATACCTCGGAAATGGTGAAATCACCAATTACTAATATGTTTTTATATATATGTTATGTGGAGGATGCTGGGATTATAATACATGTGATCAAATAAGATTTTTAGTTGGCAAATATTTCATTGTAGACCATTGTTTTTCAAAAATCACAATGTTATTTCAAAACGTCTGGTTTCACATTCTAATGCATATTTTTTTCAAAGATTTGCTTGTGTTTTGTGTAAATATGGGTGCGATGGTAATTACAGCTAGCGTTTTCGATTTTAAGCATTTTTTAATAGGCTCATAATCATAATCAACTCATTCGGCACTCAATTTGCGGTAAAATCTACCCATTTTTCTTTTAAGTTCAACTTGTAAAAACCATTATTTATATTAATCTATTGTGACACGTGCATTTATTATATTTTCTAACACCTAAATGGGGTATTTTTTTGCTAAGAATTTCATTTTATTTGTCTATTACATACATTATTTTAATAAAACCTTTTTTTCCCGTGTAAATTAAATAAAAAAAAAATAAAATATACATTGATTGACTTCTTTTCAATATGGAGGGAGGGGGTTATATCGACTTACGCAAAAATATTTTGGGGTAATGGTTAAAAAAAGTTTCCCGACTGCTGCCATATGTGAAACTAAGTCTAAATTTCTGAGCTTGAAGATTGAAGAGGGAGTAGGAGCTGTTTCTTATTTTATTTATTTGTATTAAGTGGGAACATAGACAATAGAGGGGAGGTTTTAGTCATTTTCATATAATTATTTTTTTTTTAATTAAACACTTGAATATACCACTTTAATGATATACACGACTAGTTTCGAAAACTTACAGATGTTTTCGAAACTAGTCGTATATTATGATTAAAGAAAACACTTGGTTTTTTACCACTCAAGTGGTAAAAAACGAAGTGTTTTCTTTAATCATTGTAACATGTCTTACCACAAAGTTAATGCCGAAACAATAAATAAAATAGTCGTATATACATATAAATAAAACTCATTAATGTAGTATATTCAAGTGTTTAATTTTTAGTGTAATTCCACAAAGTTAATGCCGACTCAATAAAAAATACAATTTAAGCTTTATTATTATTTATATTTTTATGAATTTCTATGGTTTCAAATTATTTAATTTTTAGGATTTCTATTGTCGTTATATTTGTGATTATTCTCTATTAAATGGTTAATGAATTTAATAGATTTATATTATCCACTGACACTTCGTGATGGAATTGCATTTTTAATATATTATTAGATTAAAACCAATATTTTTAGCTTTTCCACTTTTTTATTTGACCAGCGACCGGGTTTCGTCGTTACAGACATCATCAGACTGGACACAGACATCACCAGTCTGATGATGTCGGTAACGACGAAACCCGGTCGCTGGACAAATAAAAAAGTGGAAAAGCTAAAAATATTGGTTTTAATCTAATAATAGGTTTATGAATTTAAAAAAATCTTAAGCATAATTCATGTTCCGATTGTTGTTTTGTTTTTTTTGGAAGTTATACCAATTAATGAACCTTCCCAGTCACAGTTTAATTTATATATGCCACTTTTGTCTAATATATTTTTGAGTTTCTTTTTTTATAATTAAAACCGGGGGTTTTCTGGGTTTACTTGGTTGGTTCCAGGGGATTAATAGCAAAAAACTAAAATAATAAATAGTCAATAGTTAAAACACAAAAAAATAAAAAACGTCGACTTCCAAAAAAGGGATCCTTTCCCCGCTTTAGACTGCTTGTAATTTCTCTAGATACATATAAAGCCATATTTTTAAGCCTAAAAAAAGCTATTTTTATAAATATATGGAACGCTTATCTATATTTTTAATAGACACGTGAAGTTGTCAATTTTAGGGAAAATATTTCAATCAGTTGGAACGAATCGAACTTTGCCCTAATAAGAGAATAAATAATAAAACCATAATAAATGAGGTTCGACTCGAAGGCCAAGGTAATAAAACCAACATCGTATCAAAAATGGTCGTTTTCAAAGAAGTGGGTCCTATACAGGTAAATAAATAATATTT
The DNA here is from genome assembly GCF_059751285.1 of Brachycentrus maculatus. Lineage (NCBI taxonomy): Eukaryota > Metazoa > Arthropoda > Insecta > Trichoptera > Brachycentridae > Brachycentrus > Brachycentrus maculatus. Next base: position 293,256 of record NW_028281679.1, on the reverse strand, counting down.
ATTTTAAAAAAAAATACAAAACTTTATGTATATATTTTTATATATATATATATATATATATATATATATATATATATATATATATATATATATATATAAATATATATAAATATATATAAATATATATATATATATATATATATATATATATATATATATATATATATATATATATATATATATATATATATATATATATATATATATATATATATATATATATATATATATATATATATATATATATATATATATATATATATATATATATATATATATATATATATATTTATATATATATATATATATATATATATATATATATATATATATATATATATATATATATATATATATATATATATATATATATATATATATATATATATATATATATATCCAAAAACAATTTTTTTTTCACTATACACCAAGTACCATGGAGTACAACATTCAGCTCTTTTAATTCATTATATTGTCAAAAGCTGGTGCTTCGTACTAGCATGTGGTTCATTTTCGTGTCACATGGAACATATAGCAGTTAAATAACTGATGTGCCTGCCTCCGTATTGATGTGGTTAGTACGTTAGACAATCATGCCTGTGATCTTTCGTTCGATCCCCAAGGGGAGACAAAATAAATTAAGCGAATTTTTACTTTACTATTTAGTTTAACAGTCTAGACCGACACCTGATAAACTGATCACCTTGCTTACATTTAATGGACCTTTAAGATAACACCTCTTTCATTAGATGGAATGCACCTCTAAGTTCGGAAAAGGGTTCTATGAAGAAGAAGAAGAAGAAGAAGAAAAAAAATTGAAAAAGATGTTCAATCAAGACTGGTAGAGTTTTTACGCTTAAGTCTGCCTTGTGTTCCTGCTCAGTACTATGGGTTCCATGTTTTGAGCTGTTGAAGAGAACATCTGAAGTTCTCAAGACTCGAAAAGTGGTCATATTCAAGTGTCCTTAAAAAAACTTTTTTATTCAAATTTCTCACTTTTTGCACCTTTTTCATCTCTTCGAAATCCACCATTCTTACTTTGGATAAAGTATATTACATAATATTACTTTATTCCTATTTCTTTTAGGGGAAACTGAGGATGTACGTGTGGAAAAACCAAGAATTTCGTCAACTGGCCTCACTCACCTTCGAAAAACTATGCCAAGAACAATTTTTGCATAATCTTTTGAAACATCTTCCGTTTGGTAAAAATTGTCATTTAAAACCAGTAAGTTTCTTATGATAAGTTGTACAAATAATCGATTGATAAAATTATCAAAACAATCGTGAAATATTATTTTTTCCTGAATAAAATATTATTTTTGGCATTATTCATATTTGAATCTGAATTTGATCAAATTTATAACACAGTACATATGAGTTCACAACAGCCATCTATGTAGAGATTAGTACACATAAGTCAGGTGTTTTTTAATGAATTAAAAAAAAGTGTTTTATTATTACCATTTCGTACTTTTACTGTGAGGCTAAGCGGCTCATTGTTAAAAATAGGTATCGAATTGTGGTTGTGATGGCTCGAACCCAGAAACTCTGACTCAAGAGTCCGCGACACTAACTAACCATGGGATCTGGACACAATTTTATGTTGTTTCACAATGTCAATAAATTTCGCAACTTAATTTTTTTTAAATATTGCTTTGCAAGAGCAGATCTGTCAGGAAGCCTAGATGCTTCTGTATCAGGTCTGGGCATGCGGTGGGACAGCTTTCAATAAAACTAACTACGGGACTACAACCCGACACAACTTTTTTATTAATAAATAATAAAACCCTTATCCGCACCCAATGGTGCATAGGGCACTGCGTCATATAAACGCAGTGTAATCTTGATCGTTTAAATATGAAGGAAAGGTGATCAGCCCTCCGCTTCAGGTACCAGTCCAGGGTAATATAAATTAATATTACAGTAAAAAAATCACTTATATTTATTTGAACCCCCTTGGGAATCGAACCCGGGACCTCCAGAACGGTAGCCGAGCGTGCTGACCATATATATTTTTATTTATTGTTTCGGCATTAACTTTGTGGAAAGACATGTTACAATGATTAAAGAAAACACTTCGTTTTTTACCACTTGAGTTTTATTATAGACTACATGTTTCAGAAGTTAAACTTCCATCATTCAGGTCTGTATAATAATAGTTATTATACAGACCTGAATGATGGAAGTTGAACTTCTGAAACATGTAGTCTATAATAAAACTCAAGTGGTAAAAAACGAAGTGTTTTCTTTAATCATATATATTTTTTAATAATTTCTTAATTTCATCAATATTTTTTTCAGGGAAATTACACATATGAGATAAATCCAAACATCATATCACACGAAGTGCTTGGAGGAATCATGCCATATGGAAAATATAAAGGGCAAATTTATTTCTTTCAACTAAAAACGCCCACGTTGTGTTTGATTTACAATGGCGAATTTTTACCACTGAATTGAATAATGTATCCAATAAATTATTCATTGATTTGACATTGACATGTCGCTCACTCCTTTCAACAACGTCATTTATAAAAAAAACGACAATTTTCAGCTGTGCATTTCTTAAAATCCACTGTGACACATGTTTCGATGCATTCCGCATCATTTTCAATCACTGTACGGTGTTTGAAAATAATAGTGATATTCTATAAATAGTGGTATTTTTACTAAGTAAATCAATAATTAAAAATATTATTTAAAAGTATACAACATGTATTTTGATATCGCTCACTATTTTCAACAACGTCACATATTAAAAATCGTCAATTTTCAGTTTTGCATGATTTCGGAATGCCCAGAAAATATTCTATATCCCAGCAAAAGCGTCATATTTTTAACTAAGTATTTACCCGCTACAGGGCAGAAAGTGTTGTTTTTGCATTTTTAAGAAAATCCATTGCTTAATTATTTTTTTAAATATACTGAATATTTTTCAAATGGAGAAAAAACAATCAGGTTTTACCTAAAAAGATCTGTTGCACAGTAAAAAGTTCAATAAGTGGCTTGATATTTATTTTTATTACATTTCATTATATTTTTAAACATTAAAAACGATCTCCTGAAAAATCAAGTTTTTTGATATATGACGTTGTTGAAAGGATTGAGCGGTGTGATTTAAATTCAAATTAAATTTGATTTATTTAAATTGAGTTTGTATTTTCACCTGGTAAAGAGATCATCGTAAGAAAGAGTAATAAAGTATTTTGTAAATTACATTTCAGAAAATTAAACGTCTTTTCCGAATGCAAAAAAAACTCTTATTTTATTAATTTCATAAAATAAAACAACTTTATTTTAACCAATTTATATTGGTACACTTTTTCCAACCGGTTTCAACAAGAACCTTGTCATCATCAGGGTTTATTTTCTAATTCTAAAACATTGAAAAACTCATAGTTAGGCTATAGATAATTACCCTTCCTTTACGATACCAAAAACTTAAACGCACTCCGTACACCATATGAAAATGTGATTTAAAAAAACGGGAAAAAACTCTTAAATGTTTAAAAGTTGTTTTATTTTATAAAGTTTATAAAAATGTACCACAAAGTATCTGCGAAAAACATTCAGGAAAATCTTATTTCATTTTTCATTTTACGGCCACTTGGTATATTATCATATTAAAATCATTATTACCGAATTTAGTCTAGCCTTCCATCAGTGTGAAGATGTTGGTAATGAAGAAACTCGATCACTGGTTCAATAAGAATAAAGTGATAATAGCTATATTCATATGTAGTTGATTTTTTTCCTCAAAATTTATATGGAAATTTCTTGGTAAACAGTGTTTTATATTATAAAACAACAATATATAACTAGTTTCCACGTTTATTTTATATGAACAGTGACCAGGTTTTGACGTTACCAACATCATAAGACTGGATCTGATTTGGTCGGTAACGACGAAACTCACTGGTCAAACGTCACTGGTCAAATTAAATAAAAGTGGAAAAAAACAATTTAGAAGTTGTTTTTTTTTTTGATTTACATAAAATCATATTTTCAACCCCTGCCTCGTTGTTTATATAACAGATAGGTATATATATATACAACGATGTCACCGGTCAAATAAAAGTTCTACTTCATCTATTTTGAGATGTCAAAATGTAATTTGGAGTGAGATGGCGTTGACATATTGAAGAATCGAATTGACGTTGTATGATCACGTTTCAATCAAAACCTTCAATCACGAAAACGCACTGATGATATAGTTTATCGACCTTACCTGGAACCCATTATTTTCACTTTTAACTCTAATGTATGTTGATACTTCTCTGAGCTAATGCGTGATTGATAATATCATCAGCATTTTGTGGAAAACAAAATACATTTACCATTTCCCATAATTAAGATTTTTTTAGATAACAAAAGTTTAAAATACCAAATGTGATGGCATACAATTTAAATTATATAATTTTAGGGATGTTTAGATTAAAAAATGAATATTGTTACTATAGAAATAAAAAAGTTTCTTTACTTACACACTTTAGCCCTCTTTTTGTATCCAGTATTGAACAAAAGCCTTCCTCTTGGAATTCCACAGTTCTCATTTTGAGTGGGTCCAAATATAAATGTTGTAAATAAATTAACTGGTCAAATTATAAGCTAAAATAATAAAAATTGAAATGATATTTTCTGGCGTTTCTCATGTATATGATTCTACTCAATAAAAAAAGCTTCTTTTCTTCTCACCAATAGATGTCTCTAGTAAAGCTCTAGTGATTCAAGAACAGGGTTTCTAAAGTGGTTCATTTATATAGGACTTCCAAGAATTTGAGTGGCGTGGTTGTCAATAATGGGTGGAATTAGTGAATGTTACACGTGTGTAAAGTGATCACTTAAACCAGCCTATGACGGTCGTCAGCCCGTAAATGCCCAGACTACCATATTCTTATTCATATTTGATGAGATGTCAAAATAATAATATTTGAATATTCACTTATTTATGTAGATGTAAACAAATCGCATTTTATGATTCTGCTTATTCCATTTATTTTGGTGATAGCTATTTCTTCTTATTCCTAACTCTATCCCAACTTATCGTCTTTGTAGACTGTTTGGTTAGCTGTCCTCGTCCTCAGGTTGTAGGTCCTTATATCATGGATAACGTCATCTAGGCCATGCCTTCCAATCATGTTTTCTTTCTGCAGCATCCACGTCTTATTTATTTTTAATAAAACATATTATATACATAAGTCATATACACATATAATATTCCCGTTGAGTAATTTTTATTTCCCATTTTGGGACATGGGATTAAGGTTAACAAGACTGGAAAACAAATAATAAAGTAACAAAAAAGATTTTTTTTTAATTACAAAAAACTAATACATGACAAAATATACAAACAATAAACAGGTAAAAGAAAAAGCATATTTAATAAAATAAATGAAAAAAAATATAAGGTAAGAAGCATTTTTAAAATAAACAAATGAGAAATTATAAAAAAAAATTAGAAAATATAACAAATCGCTCACTCCTTTCAAGAACCTCATAAATAAAAAATAGTCAATTTTCAGTTGTGCATGTTTTTGGAATGCCCAGAAAATGTACTATATCCCAGAAAATTAGGCATATTTTTAACATAATATTTACCCGCTACAGGGCAGAAGGTGTTGTTTTTGCATTTTGAAGAAAAAATATTGTTTAATTATTTTATTTATATTTTTCAAATGGAGAAAAAAACCTTCAGGTTTAGATAACTAAAAAGATTTGTTGCACAGTAAAAAGTTCAATAAGTCGCTTGATATTTATTTTTAATACATTGTGTTATATTTTTAAACTTTAAAAACGTTCTTCTGGAAAATCAAGTTTTTTGATTTATGACGTTCTTGAAAGGAGTGAGCGAAATGAGAAAATATAAAAAAACATTAAAAGTTATTAGGTTAAAAACAAAATTTTAAAATATGACTTATAACTACATATACATCATAGATATCCTTTATTCTTTTAGTCCTTTAGTCCTTTAGTCCAATATCCTTTAGTCATTCTCTAGATGTCATTCTAGGAAGATCCATGGCGATTGCCTGGTTCACAATATGATCAAGTTCTCTGTGTCCTTTGTGCTTGGTGAGACATTTAAAATAAAAAAATGTTGCTTTGAACATCCCTACAGAGTTGATGATCCAAATGATTATCAAGAAAATTAGCATAACTACATGTGATATAATTGGAATCCAGTTCATAATTTCTTTAAAACAAATTCCATTAAAAAAAATAGTGTAGAATGTTCTTTGAAATTTTTCATATGTCTCAGAGAATGTTAGTTTATTTATTAATTTATTTTTTAACATGTATGGATATTTGTAACATAGTGCAATTCCCTAAAACTCATGCGTTGTCTGTTGTAAGTATTTGCGAGCATCAATTCGATGATTTTTTTTTATTTCGATTTTTTTTTTCACCCGACCATTTTTGAGTGACATTGTATGTATTATTTCGAGTAAAGGTAGATTTTATTATTATATTACGATATGAGAGTCTAAATCACTTATGATTTTGATCCCCCGGGAATCGAGCCCGAGAGCCAGCACGGTAGCCAAATGCGCCTACCACGGAGGCGGAGTTTGAAAACAAATATTAGCAACTAAAAATAATTGCAAGAATTATTTTTCTTCTTTTTTGTTTTATTATTTTTTTTAATAAATTATAAACATTTATTTAAAGAAAAAATATAATCATTTTTTTTTAAATTGCCGAGTCCCACCAAGCCACTTTTTGTGTCTTGTCGGTTCTCGAGTTCTTTTTAAATACATTTTTTATTGTTTTTATACATTTTAACTTTTGTAAAATGAATATGGTTGTTAATAAAAATACAAAGAAACCGAGGAAAACTTGGCAAAAAATGGTATTTCAAATACTTGAAAGTGGTCAGGTCAGAAGGCGGAATAATCAGTGAGTATGTGTGAGATGCATGAACATGGAAGAGGCGAAGATTGTTTGCAAAAACAGATTGGTGTGGCACTCTATTCTCTCTGCCTACCCCTACGGAGAAGCGGCGTGATGTTTAATTAGCTAGATAATGAATACTTAAAACGATGTATGATAGATGTACGAATAGTGAAATAAGGAAGGAATGCAAAGCTGAGATAAGCATTATCGATAAAATTAAGAAAGGTGTGTTGAGATGGTTTGGACATGTAGAACGAATGAGTGAGGAAAGAACGGTAAAACAAATTTATGAGGCGAATGTTAGCGGGAAAATAAGCAGAGGAAGACCGAGAAAAACATGGCACGATCAGGTATGCCAAATACTTGAAAGTGGTCAGGTTAGGAGTCGTAACAATCGGCGGGTATGTATGAGGAGATGCATGAACGTGGAAGAGGCGAAGAATGTTTGCAAGGACAGAGTGGTGTGGCGCTCTATTCTCTCTGTCTACCCCTGCGGAGAAGCGGCGTGATGGTTAGTTAGTTAGTTAGTTAGTTATGAATACTTTTTTGTCGTAACGATAAAATTCGCGCAAGCTTATTGTATGAAAAAATAATTAAAAACTTGCAACTGTAACATATAATACTACTTAATCAGTGTAATTTTACTACACACGACTAGTTTCGAAAATTACAGTTGTTTTCACCTACAGGTGAATATAAAAGTTTTAATAATAATCTTTTTTATTTAAGGGTAAATATTTTAACAAGGTTGGTGAAATCGAACTGTGTCCCGATAAGTGGACTGACAATAAAACAATAATTACTGAAATCCTAGACAAAGATGATAAGATTCTAGCGGTAAACATATATGTTTTTAAAGATACTGGAACAATACAGGTAAACATACGTAAAACATACTTGTACTACTGTAATATATAGTTACTTTTGCTAGTACATACTTGTACAAATCGCTCACTCCTTTCAACAACGTCATATATCAAAAAACTTGATTTTTCAGGAGATCGTTTATAGCGTTATGGCAAATAAAAGCTTAAGAGCTGAATCTTAACTTGTCCTGGTACCAATCCTAATGTATAGAAGTGTAGCATGGAGTTAACAAAATAACAAAAGGGTAAAAATATACTGAACGCAGTCGAAATGCAATCTCTCAGACGAATGTGCGGCGAACCGATGTATGATAGGTGTTCGAATTGTGAAATAAGGAAATATTGCATGACTGAGATAAGCACACACATTAACGAATTACAGAAAGTATTTTTACATGCGGGTTTTATTTTTGTAAATAAATCATCATGTTATTCACGAAGTCAATTTACGTTTATCGTAAATCCATGAACAATATATCGCTCACTCCTTTCAAGAACGTCATAAATCAAAAAACTTGATTTCTCAGGAGAACGTTTTTAAAGTTAAAAAATATAATAAAATGTATTAAAAATAAATTTCAAGCCACTTATTCAACTTTTTACTGTGCTACAGATCTATTTAGGTTAAACCTGAAGGTTTTTTCTCCATTTGAAAAATATTTAGTTTATTTAAAAAATACTTAAACTATACCTTTTCTTTGAAATGAAAAAACAACACCTTCTGCCATGTAGCGGGTAAATATTAAGTTTAAAATATGCCGCTTTTGCTGGGATAAAGTATATTTTCTGGGCGTTCCGAAAACATACCCAACTGAAAATTGACGATTTTTGATATATGACGTTGTTGTAAAGAGTGAGCGATATGTGTAATACATACTTGTATATTATAGGTAATTATTTTGCTTTTATCACTAAAATACAAAGATAAAAAATATATATATTTGAATTTCTCTAATTTCATCACATCTTTAACTCTAGATAACGGTACATTCGTAAAATTTACGACGGACATTCAATCGTTGGGGAGAACCGAGGCAACACATGTAAAGAATGTTGTGACAACTAGGATATATCTTCATTTTTACCCATATAATTTATAATTGTATTTTATATAATGTTTTCAGAAAACTTGTTGCACTAATTTAAAAAAAAAAGTTTTTTGTAAACGTTTTCCAGTTTCATACTGTCTTACGTTTAACGATAGTCCCGTATTAAGACGGGATAATCAGCAACATTTGATGTAATTGATTTTTTTGCTTTAAACACCGTTTTTGTATTGAATAAATGAGTTTTCCTTCAAAATAAATACTGTATATGGTCTTCCAAATATTTTGCAACCATTATTTATTGTTTTGAAAAGAAAAAGAGTTATTGAAAGGTAAGAAGATAAAAAAAAATGAAAAATATTTTTACAATACATATTCAAAAAAAGAGAAAAAAAAATCGAATTCCAATATGTATTTTTTTAAATATTGCCCAGTGACTCTTGTGGTCTTTCGCGTATTGAACGTAAGGTCACGTACTGAATTTGTACGTCTGAGACTACACCCTTAAGGTGCATTGAAACTTGTCACGTGGTCTAGGGTTTAAATAGGAAAATTCTGCGGTAGATTCGACTACAGGTGAAGGTAAGTTATACAGCGAATCTCGGTATTACGAACTTCACGGGACCAAAAAAATATTTCGCTATAACGAAAATTCGTTACACTGGATGTACAGGATATGACACGTTTTAAATTTATTTTATCGCTATATTATACCTACTCTTATTACTGTTACACTACACCCGACCTTCCGGCCAGTGATCAATACAATATAGGTACCTACATACTACAACATAACAGAAATGAAACTATGATTTTTCGAACTGTGACTTTATTGGAAAAAAGAAAATTATAAGCAATGAAAGAAAAGTGAAATAAAAGTTCAAATAGGTTTTTAATTTTTGATGAAAGAAATCGGAAATTTTCTTTTTGACTTTACAATTTTTTTAAATGAATTGTAATATCATTTTAAAATTTTGAAAAAAAAAGTTCGTTTTTTTGAGATCAGCTTCGCTTCATTGAATTTTGGTTCAGTACATTTTATATGGAAGTTTTCCGGGGAAGAATTGGAGATTCGTTATACTGGAAATTTCGTTAATTCGGCATTCGCTACAAAGGGATTTGACCTGTAATTTTTAATTACATATTTTTTCGTTTTAGGCCAGATTGCAGACATACTTGTGGAACGACGGTAAATTCCGTCAGGTGACGTCACTCAGTTTCAAAAAATTATGCCAGGAAGAATTTTTACAGAAAATGGTCAAATACCTTCCATTTGGAAAGAATTGTCAATTAAACCCAGTAAGTATGATAACCTATCAGCAAAAGCTCAACTGGCAATGCACAATGGAGTCCTGATACCAACACTAATGTATGATGAAGCACGGAGTTGGCGAAAGAAGGATGAAAGTAGACTGAATGCAGTCAAAATGCGATCTGTCAGTGCGGAAAAAGGATGTATGATAGAGGTTTGAATAGTGATATAAGGAAATAATGCAAGGCTGAGGTAAGCATTTTCGATAAAATTAAGAAAGGTGTGTCGAGATGGTTTGGGCATGAGCAACGAATGAGTGAAGAAAGAATAGTAAAACTAATTAACACCTTAAGCCCGATGCCCTCAAACAAAACACGCCCAGCGGTGGTGGGTCTGATCTGACCCAGTACAGAAATCGCCTTTTAGGCGTTTTTGTCGGGTTTTTATATTTTATATATTTATCAAAATAGGCTACATAGCAATAGGATATTGTGTCATAAGTTTTGTATGAGAATTTTCAAGTTTTTGATAGTTTTGAATTTAAATTATCCAAGCGCATCGTTTTACATGCGAACTCGACCGAACGCAGCTGCTAACTACCACCGCGTAGCATGTCGCATCCGCGTGAGGCATGATCGGCATGAAGCAGTGGTTGTAAACATGTTTATTTTTACTGAATTCAAATAATTTGTGTTTTTAATTTTTTAACTAAATTTAAGTCAACATCATAAAAGATAGAATTTTTAACTTTTATTTGTTATCTTCAAATATAAAACGTGGCGGTTAGCTCCAAAAACGACAAAATGATTCTGGTATTTTGACTTGAGCTCATAATTCAAGATAAATTTTTGTCCATAGTGCAATTAAAATTTATTTTAAATACAGTGAAAATGGTAAAATTTTCATTGAAAATTATAAACAGAATTGCCCAAAATGGTGTAAATATTCATTTAATGTTCGCCATTTCTTACATAGATTTGCGGGTCTTAGAAATTATGAATATAATTTTGTACGGTACTAAATAATAATAATTTTTGGGTATAAATTATTTTTATATACAAGTTCGTTAGACATAATAGGTAACAAATTTAATTTTAATATTGACAAGTAAATTATAATCAAAAAATCAGAAGACAATCGCTACTTTTCTTGTTAAAATCGATGTCTTCATCACTTACTGACATTTCTTACAAAACCAAGTTTTCTGTTTCACTTTCAAATTCTGTATCTAAGGTTTTTGAATTCTAAATCACTGTCATCTTCACTACTTTCTCACTTTTCTTTCAATTTTAGAACTGTCCAAAAGTCGTCCAATCTCGTTATGAGATATTTATTTTTTTCCTGCCATTCATTGTGGTAAAGTGTCGAAAAGATTTTAAAAAAAAAAACTAGAAATTGTTCAAACATAAAACAGTTTATTGAGAAGTTTTGAAGTTAGTAACTTTGTGTGTGTCGGTGTTGTATATATACATAAATCTATTATATACTATATATTACCACTATTTGTGGTATTTTCTAAGTAAAACTTAAATTAAAAATGGTTAGATTTTACCAAAAAGTAACTGCCGAATCAATTTATGAAAATATTAACAACTTATGTAATAATTACACTTTTTTTAAACGTGATCCTTAGTATTTTTCATACAAGTAAACAAATAAATCAGTTTAAAACGAATGTAAGAAAAACAATATACAGAATCAATCGCCAAAGATTGACAATGTTTGCTTTTGTTTTGGGGAGTTCGAGGGCACGGCAGACGGCACACTAACACATTGATAGCGAACAACTGACCTTACTCAATATGATTTTTGATCTTTTATTTGTTCTTTTTTTTTTAAAATAACTCATTCGAATCTGGTCCGATAATTTTCGTTTATATCTCAATTTGTAGGTAATTGTTCGAAGAACGATTACACTGAAGGAAAACGACGTAAAAAAATTACCTATTAAGTAATTAAAAATTTTCCGCGATGGTGGGTCTGATCAGACCCACCATCGCGGAGGAGGTGTTAATGCGGTGAACGTGGTTGGTAATAGAAGCAGACAAAAATCGAGGAAAACTTGGCATGATTAAGTATGTGTGAGCAGATCCATAAATGTGGAAGAGGCAAAGATTGTTTTCAAACACAGATGAATTTTGTGAAAGAAAGCGATGATATAAATATAAATAATAAAACGCTTGCATAAGACCACTTTCATTAGGTTATTAACGTCAACATGACTAGTTTCCAAAACTACAGATGCTCTCATCAAAGGGTAAAAAAATATTTTTATTTTAACCTGTTTTTGAAACTAGTCGTGTTTTTTTTTAATAAACTCAAAAGTGGTCTAATACAAGTATTTTATAATTTGTATTTAAATCATCATGTTATATTACGAGGTAAATGCCAAATCAATAAATAATACACAATTCTTTGTTTCAGGGTAATTATACCATTCGTATCAATCCAAACAATTTAACTCATCAAATAATGGGTGACTCATTTCCGTACGGGAGATATAAGTCGAAATTATTATTCTATCATCTCAAAACTCCTGTACTTTGTTTAAACTACATTGGTGAGATCATTCCAGCTAAATAATAACCCAGTAACGGTAAACTCAACTTATTTGACTGCATTCGGTAAAAAACAACATGTAAGATGGGTACTAATTTTTTTTAAACATAAATTGTATACATTTATTACAATCACAATTGTAAACATATTTAAAACAATTTTTGTGTGTCTTGTCGGTGGAGTTCCTTTTGAATACCTTTTTTATTGTTTTTAACGATTTTAACCTAATACACACAAAAAAAAGAGAGAAAAATGAAGAATATAAACATTTTACAATTTTCATAAAATAAACTCTTGATCATTCACCCATTCCTTTATTTTCCCTTTGTTCCAACGGAACGATGGAGATGGCAGTCATATAGTGGTCAGCAATAGCGCACTCCAGAACACAAGCTTGTAGTAGTACGCACTCCCTATCACGCACATATATATAGTCCAAATACGAGCTAGTCGTGATCTGTTTTGTGACAGCTTCCCTAGTTGTATCATTTATGTACCTTGTCATACCATGTGATGCCATCATATTTTCATGTCAGAACAGCGTTGTCTTTAGAGTCCAGCAAATTAATGTTGGTATCACCAATTAATATCACTTCTCCTTTTTCTTTAAAATTATTCAGCAGGTATCTTTATTGTTTATGGTAATGATGGTTTATGAGAACACTTTTAAATTTATTAATGAATATACGATCATATAAATCAGCATCAAAATTTGAAAATACAAACTGTTTTTATTTTTACGAATTGAAGAAAAATCGCTAGTTCTCAAAACTAGTCGTGATAACATTAATAAACTCTAACGTGGTTAACTATCCATTTATAATTAAAAAAAATACTAAGTAAATACCACTTTTTCTTAAAATCTACTGTGACACGTGTTTCGAAGCTTTCCGCGTCATTTTTATGTGTAAAAATATCTGAATTAATCGATATTGTTAGAAGAAGAAAAAATGACTTGAAAGATATTGAATCGTTTCTTTATAAAATTAATTAACTTTGTTTTCACCACTTTTTTACTAATACAATTCAACCTACCAGCTTCAACAATACATTGTCATCATCAGGGTTTATTTAAAATCAAAAACATTAAAATACTCTCACCAAAAACTTCAACAAACTCCTAAAAAAATAACATAAAAATCCTAAAAAAATGTTAAATGTTCCACAAAATATCTGCGGAAAACATTCAAGAAATCTTTTTTTTTAAATTTATTTATTTAAACTTCATGTACAGAAAATAAATAAGAACATTAGCGGGGTAATTGCTAAAAAGCAGTATCTTAAAACCAACCAAATTTTCAAACACCGTGTATGAAGCTAATTCTAAATTTTAGAGTTGGGTCCTTGGGACGTTGAAGGTTGAAGAGAGGGTAGGACCTCCACAAATAAGGTTGGGAAACACTGATATAGATAAATCCTTAAAAAGAGTTTAAATGCCCTGAATACGAAATCCGAATAATGATGTTTTATTTATTATGAGAAATATTTATTGATGTTTATTTTTGAAGGTTTAATAAATAGGTTTAGTACCTATCTATGTTTTTTAATGCAGTGTATAATAATAAAGATGTTTTATTTCGAATGATGACGTGTGTTTTAATTTGGTATTCATGTTTATGAGCTCCCTGAATTTTGATAACATAGATAAAGAATGATGTGGGAATAGTTAGCTAGTTAAAATAATAGATCAAAGGCATTAATATATTATTACTCTCTTTTTGGGCCCTTTTACTGCCTATACTTTTTTGGGATTATTTTAATATAATTTTCTTCAATTTCTTTGAGTCTTACGTAGTGATTCAAGCTTCAATTTTTTTTTAAATTTCAAGTCACTATCTATTTTCTTTGAGATATTTTCCTATGCGACAAGCTTTTTAAGCAACAGCTTATCATTTTTTGACGGAAAGATTCTAAGGCAATCCAGCAATACTCTATCAGAAATCAAAAAACTAATTTACCCGTATAGTGCTTTATCTTGCATAATGTTGTTTTTCCACTAGGAAAAGCATTTTTAGGACAGTAAATTTTGTTTTAAGTAATTTATTGAAACCCTTATGAATTGCGCATGGAAAGCGCTCCCAACCGCATTCCCAGATCTGATACAGAAGCATCTAGGCTTCCTGACAGACCTCTCTTGCAAAGCAATTTTATTGTATGAACTAAGTTAGAAAAAGTCAATTAAAATTGTGTCCCGATTTTACTATGAATCGACATTTTATAGCTTTCAATGCCCCTGTTACTGCCAATCTAAGTAAATACAAGTTTGTAAAACCTCCGCCAAGTTTCTAGAAGTGCCCCAGAGTAGGGAGTGAAAATAATTATTAGTAAGTTAATTCAATTAGTTAGCTAGATCCGATTCCGACCTGACACAACTTCAACCAGCAAAGCAGACAGACACGGAAAAAATGTTCAATCATCGCATTTCCCACTCAACCAACTACTAGCCAAACTTATTCATGGACATTCTACTACGAATCTCATTCATAAGTTATACGCACACACAGATATTGAAAGCTGTCCAACCACATTCTCAGATCTAATATAGAAGCATCTAGGCTTCCTGACAGACCTTCTCTTGCAAAGCAATTTCAAGTTTTTGTTTATATGAATTAAGTTGTTTTGAGGCAAGAGCAGATACTTCTAGAACAAAATCTCGACTTCGAACCTCCGAGATGAAGACTCTCCGATCCATAACCGGAAACACATTGCAAGGCCGAGTAAGAAATACCGACATCTGGAGTATGTGTAAGACGGAGGATATCGTGAGGTGTGGACGACAACGAAGGCAATACTGGAATGATCATGTAAACAGAATGTCAGATGACAGACTTCCACGTATCGCCCTTCAAGAAATCCCTGAAGGACGCAGACTCCCAGGCAGACCTCCAAAAAGGTGAAAAGACAGCTCGGAGTCAACATCCCAAGAGCTACAAGCGGAGGCACAAACAGGTCCTTAGGATCTAGAAAAAGAAGTAGAAGAAGAGAAGATGTTTTTATTTAAATAAGAAAATGTGAAGCAAAATTGTATCCAGATTTTATTTTGAATTCATTTAAAAGTTTTCCAAATCCCTGGGAAGTGGACAACATCTTTTTATTCCTACTCTTTTTCAATAAGGAGACATTCTAGAAATTTCTAGATTCTGTCTGTGAAAAATTTCGGCAAGAGGTGCTGGACATAAAACGTTTGAGAACCTGTGTATTAGATGGAAAGAAATGACAAAAAACAAGATTATTTCGAAAATAAATACTATTGACAATAGAAATCATAATGATGGCAATTACTAACAAATTTGATATATTTCCATAACGTAAACAAGTATTTTTCCTGCGTTGTAATCTATTTCAGTTTTACCGTCGATAACCTCTGCCAAAATGTTCCTCATTTTTCAAACAACTGTTATGAAGAATATTTTAATTTGGTTTTTAGTATTCATGTATTATAGTAACTTAGTTTTCTGCGCGAAGAAGTCTGGAATGGTAAATAGGGATTTAAATTCATAATAAAAATAAAATAACTTTGTTTTAACCACTTTTTATTGTTTTTTTTTGTTGGCCCACAAGTTGTCATTCGGAGTTGACGTATTTGCTAAGCAATGCGTAATAAAACAACATTTAGTAGTTTTTTTAATAATATTTTCATATGGTGTACGGAGTGCGTGGAAGTTTTTGGTAAGGGAAGGGTAAAACTATGAGTATTTTAATATTTTAGAATTTAGTACATAAATCCTGATGATGACAAGGTTTTTGTCGAAACCGGTTGGATAAAGTGTACCAATAAAAAGTGGTTAAAACAAAGTTTGTTGTTTTATTTTATAAAGTTTATAAAATTTTATAAAGTTTATTTTATAAATAAAGTTTATAAAATGTGCCACATTATAAATAAAGTTTATAAACGTGTTATTTTATAAAGTTTATAAAATGTGCCACAAAGTATCTGCGAAAAACTTTCAAGAAATTTAAATTCTTCTTTTTCTTTCAACATTTACTGCTCGTATTGGTGAATAGCGCACCGTATTGTATCCCATTTAATCACAAATAAGGGCGTTTATACAATAAGTACTTAATTGGAATGAAATTCACGATAATAATGACATATTACATGAAATAACTATATACATACATGTTTATAAACATTTATTGGTTAACTAACTACATACATATGAATACTCGTACATATACTGAATACAGTCACTCAAAAAATTACAAACACAATTAACTTTTTTTGCAGAGACCCACCATGTCTTGCCGGCAGAGTTCTTTTACACACGTTTTTTTTAATTGATTTTTTATCTATTTTAACCTAATATACACACAAAAAAAGAGAGAAAAAAATTAAAAACTTTAAAGAGTTTTCAAAGAATTAACTCTTGATCATTTTACCCATTCCTTTATTTTGCCTTTGTTCCATATTTTATTTTGATCTCTTTTATTTTGAACGATATATTAAAGTGTTTTGCTTTCATATTTATAAATACAAATAATATAAAAATACAAATTATAAAAATCGTAGGTCAAAATTAAACGCCCTTTTAATAAGAGCCCTGAAAGAGGTAAAAATTTTATTACATGACAAACTTCCCCTATTGAACTATATTCATATGTTTTTACTGGTTATGTTTTAAGGGTAAATATTTTAACCAATTAGAGGAAGTCGAGCTGTGTCCCAATAAAAAAATAGACGAAAAAATGGTCATCAACGAACTTTACACTGAAGGCGAATCAAAGATTGTAATTGGGAAGATATTTGCCTTCAAAGAAATGGGCCCTATACAGGTATTAAAATAATATTTTTTCTTACAGTTTATCGTGATAATTAAAATTTTTTTTCTTTAAATTGACTAATTAACTAACTAACTAATAGTCACGCCGCTTCTCCGCAGGGGTAGGCAGAGATAATAAAACGTCACACTAATCTATTTTAGCAAATAATCATTGCTTCTTCCTCTTTAACGCATTTCCTCGTACATACCCGCCGATTATTCTAACTCCTGACCTGACCACTTTCAAGTATTTAAATATCTTGATTATGCCAAGTTTTCCTCGGTTTTTCTCTGCTTTTATTACCAAACACAATCGCCTCAAAAATTTATTACTTTCGCTGAAAGAATTTTATTTGCTGTATCAGATTTCAATACAACATTAAAATAAAAACAACAGTAAAGGCACACTCGCCAAATTTAGTGCGCTGGTAGTGAGCTGGTAAAACCATTTTTCCCATAGCAGTCGTTGTATCCAATCGAATCGTGAGACGTCTAACAACTTATTTGTCTGGAACATACAGCTCTTTTAGATACTCTGAAGCCATATTGAAAGCTGTCCCACAGCATGCCCAGATCTGATACAGAAGCATCTAGGCTTCCTGACAGATTTGCTCTTGCAAAGCATTTTTTAAAAAAAGTATGTTGCAAAATTTATTGAAAATGTGAAACAACATAAAATTGTATCCCGATTTTATTGTGAATTTACATTTAAAAGCTTTCAATATCCCTGTCACTGCCAATCTAAATAAATACAAGTTTTAAATCCGTGACCAAATTTTCTAGAAGTACCTCGGTGTAGGCAGTGAAAGGGATTAGTGTTTAGTTCAGTTAGTCGGCTAGATCCGATTCCGACCCGACGTTGGCCGGTACACAGACGCCCACAACCCCGACCAGCACAGCAGACAGACACGGAATAGTGCAAAGACAAAGTTGACTATAGGCTGGGTGTTAAATTCCAATCAATTTTTTTAAAGGCCAGACTGCGGACATTCCTATGGATGGACGGTGCATTCCGACACGGAATGTCGCTGAGTTTCAAAAAATTATGCCAGGAAGAATTTTTACAAAAATTGATGAAATACCTTCCGTTTGGAAAGAATTGCCATTTACGCCCGGTAAGTTAAGTTACGATTTTTAACATAGAAATTCATAGTCATAATACACGAGGACATAACAAAATACACGTGGAGCCGATAAACACTACTTAATTTGGAGTAAGGTCCTTAAAATATATTGCCTATACCCAAATTAACCAGTTGCCTGACATATCGCTCACTCCTTTCAAGAACGTCATAAATCAAAAAACTTGATTTTTCAGGAGAACGTTTTAAAAGTTTAAAAATATAATACAATATATTAAAAATAAATATCAAGCCACTTATTGAACTTTTTACTGTGCAATAGATCTTTTTAGGTAAAACCTAACTGTTTTTTCTCCATTCGAAAAATATTCAGTTTATTTTTAAAAAATTACTTAAACAATACATTTTCTTCAAAATGCAAAACAACACTCTCTGCCCTGTAGCGGGTAAATATTAAGTTAAAAACATGCCTCTTTTGCTGAGATATAGTACATTTTCTGGGCATTCCGAAAACATGCACAACTGAAAATTTACGATTTTTGATTTATGACGTTCTTGAAAGGAGTGAGCGATATATTAAATAGAACCCATTTGGGGATCCAAAATAAATGATCTGAAAAAGTACTTTATGAAAAGATACATATGTAGTGATTAGTCATATTTTCATATTTTGTTTTTACCTTATGTTTTTCTTTTCTTATTTGTTAGATTTTGTAATTTTTTATATTTTCTCATTTATTTCTTCTAAATAAGCTTCTTATGCCTATTTATCACACCTGTTTATTGTTTTTATATTTTGCCATTTTTTGAAGTTGTTTAATTTTAATACATAATCTCAGCCTTGCATTATTTACACCTATCATACATCGGTTTTTCGCACATTCGTCTGAGAGATAGCATTTTAAGATTTTTTGAACTTCATGATACACTTCTATACATTAGGATTGGTACCAGGACAAGTTAAGATTCAGCTCTTAAGCTTAAAAAAAATAATAAACTAACTAACCATCACGCCGCTTCCCCGCAGGGGTGGGCAGAGAGAATCGAACGCCACACCACTCTGTCTTTGCAAACATTCTTTGCCTCTTCTACATTCATGCATCTCCTCATACATACCCGACGATATTACGACTCCTGACCCGGCCGCTTTCAAGTATTTGACATACCTGATTGTGCCAAGTTTTCCTCGGTCGTCCTCTGCTTCTTTTTCCAACTACATTCACCCCATAAATTTGTTTAACCGTTCTTTCTTCACTCATACGCTCCACATGTTCAAACCATCTCAACACACCTTTCTTAATTTTATCGATAATGCTTTTCTCAGCCTTAAGCTCTTAAGCTTTTATTTGCTATAATTGATTTCAGTGTACCATTTAGTGTGTTTAACATTAAAATGGAGACTGACCGGAGCAACTCGTCGTAACATCGCTCGCGGCGAGCATCAGCGAGCATCCGAAACTATGGATGGAGCGCTCGGCTCGCTGTACTGACTGCCTGAATGTTCGCATCGTAACGTGTTACGTCACGACGAAATGCTCCGGTCAGTCTCCACCTTTATATGTACGTGATCTTTTATTCGTAATTTTTCAGGGGAACTATACCTTTCGTGTTGATTCAAACGTTATAACCCATCAGATGATGGGGGATGCAATACCGTATGGAAGATACAAGGCGCAAATACTGTTCTATCAGCTAAAATCGCCCACGCTTTGTATAAATTACGTTAGTAGTGTGGTTCCAGCTGAATAATGGTCCATGTCCACATTACCGTTTTAAAAAAAGTAAAGTATGAAAAAGAAATGAGCTTTAAAAATACTGATTTTTTTACATCTCAACATAGAATTACGGGGCTAACAACCGCCATAGGCTGATTTGAGTGATTACTTTACACACGTGGCACATTCACCAATTCTACCCATGATTGACAACCACACTAATCAAATTCTTGGAAGTTCTATATATTGTATATTATCCAATTTCGAAACATTTTACAAGAATCACTAGAATTTTCACTAGCGACATCTATTCGTGAAATGAAGAAATTTTTTATCAAGCAGAAACTCTTTCATTTGTAAGTGACGTCCAATTCCTGGAATTATAATCACATACATTAGAAACGCCAGAAAATATCCTTTTAAATATTATTGTAGCATATAATTTAATCAGATAATTTATTTATAATATTTTGAGTGTGTCCAAGTACTTGTTCACAGATCTGGATTATCTCCGATATAGGAGTTATTTTTCATGTTTTTTTTAACATCTCAAGTCCCGTAAATGCACAGATTTCCATATTTTTCTTCATCTATGTTGAGATGTCAAAAAATTAATATATACTTTACCAATGCCTCAACTGATGGCGTAACAATCGGCCATGCTTCACGAATGTATCGAAAACCTCACCAGTATGCGGTAGGATAGAAGACCAATGCATTTATACAGGATTAAATAAATAATGCAATATGAATGTTTAATAATTAGCGGAATGGTGAAATTGTGTAACACAAGTGTATTGAGAGAATGATCGCTTAAGCCAGCCAAATGCCAGGTCGTAAGCCCTGGGACGCTCAGACTCCCATCTTCTTTCATAAAAAAGGAAGAATGATACATGTTTCATATCAAGTTGAGACACCTTTAAACAAGTAAGATAGATTGTTAAAAATCGCTTTTGGTTATTTTGAATAATATTTCTTCTTCTTTAAACCCTCATCCGCACCCAATGGTGCATAGGGCAGTGCATCGTATAAGGTCATAGTATTTAGTAAACTCGAAGCAAAAATAAGCATAATTCGTTTGGCTGCCGTCACATTTTAAAAGTTGACAAAAAAACGCGAGGATAAATTTATGAGAACATTTGTGGTTCTCAAAACTGGTCGTGTTACATTAATAATCTCAAAAGTTGTCTGTAAAAAGTACAAAAGTATTTTTTTATATATATTTATATATATATATATTTTTGTTAAATTATTCAGCGATTATTATTCAGCGGAATAGAGAGCAATCTACTAAAATTTATAAATTTTGGCATTTTTGAAAAGTTTTTATATGTAAATATTTTTTTTATTTATTACTGTTTCGGTAATTATTACTGCTGAAATTTGTACTTTTTACCATGCTATTCTTAATTTTGGTATTTTCATATTTTAAATGATTGAATAAAATAATGTTTTCAAATGATTTAATTCGTGTGTTTTATTTCAACATAAATGGTATATATATTTGTAAATATATATATATATATATATATATATATATATATATATATATATATATATATATATATATATATATATATATATATATATATATATATATATATATATATATATATATATATATATATATATATATATATATATATATATATATATATATATATATATATATATATATATATATATATATATATATATATATATATATATATATATATATATATATATATATATATATATATATATATATATATATATATATATATATATATATATATATATATATATATATATATATATATATATATATATATATATATATATATATATATATATATATATATATTTATATTTATATATATATTTAAAAATGTGTTTACATATTTTATTTAAATTTCTCTAGTAAGTACCACTATTTCAACAAATCTAAGATGACACGTGTTTCGATGCGTTCTGCATCATTTTCAAATGACAAAATGCAACACATATCACAATAGATTTTATAAAACTGTGGTATTTACCAAGTGGAATTTAATTAAAAGTGGATAGGTATTACCATAAAAAGACAGCTGAATCAATTAATGTAGTTATTTATTGATCTGGAACTATACTACCAATGAAATTTACACAAAGTATTGGGGTTTTCAGCTCATAGAATAATATTTGGCCTTTATATCTCCCATAGAGCACTGAATCTCCTAATATCTGGTGAGTAATATCGTCGAGGTTTACTCGAAAGGTGTGATTCCCCTGAAAAAAATTTTTTTTTTTTTAAATTTAACATAGATTACGGGCTTTTATTTTTAACAAAAAAGGTCACGGAACCATGTCGAGATTTTTACTTAAAAATAATGTAAATACACAAATATGATTTAAATATTTATTACAATGCCATATTT
Organism: Brachycentrus maculatus; assembly: GCF_059751285.1. Lineage (NCBI taxonomy): Eukaryota > Metazoa > Arthropoda > Insecta > Trichoptera > Brachycentridae > Brachycentrus > Brachycentrus maculatus. Next base: position 270,680 of record NW_028281679.1, on the reverse strand, counting down.
TAATCATTTTGACGAATTATATAAATACATTTTGTACCTATATAATTACGTAAGCGCAAACTTTGTTCCAACCACTTTTTTAAAATTATTATTAGTACACTTTAACCAACCGGTTTCGACAAGAACCTTGTCATCATCAGGGTTTATAAAATTTTAAAACATTAAAATACTCATAGTTTATTACATTATGTTACTAAAAACTTCCACACACTCCGTACACCATATGAAAATATGATGTACAGTAAAAATAACATTTAAATCATATTTTTTTTATCGTATTCTCATATGGTGTACGGAGTGTGTGGAAGTTTTTGGTAAGGAAATGTAATTAACTATGAGTATGTTAATGTTTTAGAATTTAATAAACCCTGATGATGACATGGTTCTTGTCGAAACCGGTTGGTTAAAGTGTACTAATAATAATTTTGTTAAAACAAAGTTGTATAATTTTATAAAGTTTAAAAAATGTGCCACAAAGTATCTGCGAAAAATATTCAAGAAATTGTCTAATTGATTTTAAAAATTTAAAAAAATATGTATCCGTAAAAAAGTGTGTCGGAACGTCCTTCTCCCGCGTGACATAAAAAAAGCCCTGGATAAACCTATTATTTAAATAATATTTATGATAAATTATGAAGGGTTTGTTGAGATGGTTTGGGCATGTGATTCGAATATTTGAAGAAAGAATAGTAAAACAAATTCATGAGGCGAATGTGGTTGGTAGTACATGCAAAGGAAGACCGAGGAAAACTTGTCATTATCAAGTATTTCATAAACTTACCGGCCTCAAATGACAATTCTTTCCAAACGGGAGATATTTCATCATTTTTTGTAAAAATTCTTCCTGGCATAATTTTTTGAAACTCAGTGTGATCCCGTGCCGGAAAGCACCGTTAAACCATATGAATGTCCGCAATCTAGCCTAAAAATGAAAATCATGTTTTCAGGCGTCTCCCCAGTGTGTAAAAATAATTTAGTAAGATCTTTCATCCGTTTAAAAGGGCCTCTGCTAAATACAGCTCACTCAAATCAAACATAGATACTACATTTATTATTTTTTGACGTCTCAACATAGATGAAGAAGAATATGGAAGTCTGGGTATTTACGGGGCTTACGACCGTCATGGTTAAGATGTTCATCTTTGTTGAGATATAAAAAAATAATTTGAAAAATAACTTTAATTGAAAAAAATAAGAAAAACTTAAGAAAGGTGTGTTGAAATGGTTTGGACACGTATGTAGAACGAATGAGTGAGGAAAGAACGGTAAAACAAATTTATGAGGCGAATGTTAGTGGGAAAAGAAGCAGAGGAAGACCGAGAAAAACATGGTACGATCAGGTATGCTAAATACTTGAAAGTGATCAGGTTAGGAGTCCTAACAATCGGCGGGTATGTATGAGGAGATGCATGAACGTGGAAGAGGCGAAGAATGTTTGCAAGGACAAAGTGGTGTGGCGCTCTATTCTCTCTGCCTACCCCTGCGGGGAAGCGGCGTGATGGTTAGTTAGTTAGTTAGTTAGTTAACTTTAATTGGAAATAATCTGGATTTGTGAACAAGTATTTGGACACGCTCAAAATGTTGTAGATACTGCATATGAAGATACTGCAGATAAATAGCATATCATATAAATGAGTAAATGATCATTAGATTGATGATAAATGTATGAGTTCCAAAAAGTTGAGTGGTGTGGTTGTCAATCATGGGGGGAGAACAATGAATCACACACGTGTGTAAAGTGATGCAAATGACATGTGCGAAGGTACAAACTACAGAGGACGACCCGCTTAACCCACATGGACCAAATTATCTCCGACATGCGTTGTAGTGGATGCGTCGAGTTGAAGAAACCAGCGAAGGATAGAGTCAGGTGGAGACTGATCATGAAAGAAGCAAACCAATCATCATTCATTTTTCATTCATTCAAACCCTTATCCGCACCCCAATGGTGCATAGGGCACTGCATTATATAAACGCAGTGTTATCTTGATCGTTAACACATGAAGGAAAATTGATCAGCCCTCCGTTTCAGGTACCAGTCCAGGGTAATATTGAATAAATATTAGAGTGAAAAAATCACTAATATTTATTTAACCCCCCTTGGGAATCGAACCCGGGACCTCCAGAACGGTAGCCGAGCATGCTGACCATTACACTACGGAGGCGGACAAAACAATCATTACTCAGATTATAATCCACTAAGAAGAACATATGAAGTCACGCGGTTTCATATTCATGATAAAATTTATGGAAAAAAATAAAAATAAAAATACCTGTATAGGGCCCATTTCTTTGAAGGCAAATATTTTTCCTATTATAATCTCTGATTTCCCTTCGGTTTGAATTTCATTGATAAGAGATTTATCGTTAATTTTTTTATCTGGGCACAGCTCGAGTTCTTCGATGTGGTTAAAATATTTACCCTTAAATCATAACATATAAAAAATATATTAAAAAGAGGTGGGTGCACATAGCATTTTTTCTTATTATCAGGGAGCTTTATCCCACCCAGCACCATATCGGAAGATGTTATATTTTTTGCAAATGACGTCTCACGGAAATCATATTTGACATTTCGCTCACTCCTTTCAACAACGTCATATATCAAAAAATTTGATTTTTCAGGCGATCGTTTTTAAAGTTTAAGAATATAATGAAATGTTTTAAAAATAAATATCAAGCTACTTATTGAACATTTTACTGTGCAATAAATCTTTTTAGGTAAAACCTGAAGGTTTTTTCACCATTTCAAAAATATTAAGGATATTAAAAAAAAATAATTAAACAATACCTTTTCTTCAAAATACAAAAACAACACTTTCTGCCCTGCAGCGGGTAAATATTATGTTAAAAATATGCCGCTATTGCTGGGATAAAGTACATTTTTTGGGCATTCCGAAAACATGCACAGCTGAAAATTTACGATTACGAGATTAATAATTTTGCGCCACCGTAAAAATTATAAATATAAAATGAGTATTGGAAATCGTTATTTGGACCTTTACAATTTATTTCTGGAAAGTCGAAAAGATGATATGCCAGTGTTGATTTACTTTTGCGCCCGTTCAATTATTTTTTTTATATACTGCAGCTGTCAAATTCATAAATTTAAAATATGATTAATGTATGACGCTGTTTGCAATAATTATAAAATCTTCCAATAGGGTGATTCTTTTTGCGCCACCCTGTACATACTACTATTTTTATAAGTGAAATGCACTTCCGACAATTCCAGAAACCTACCGACTATTTCGAGATGTGGAATTCAACAAATAACAAATCCCTGCTTACCATCGTAGCTATCTTCGCGCTTAACGCAAATGTATTATTATCCATTAAAATAAAAAGAAAATAAAAATAGGAATTGAAATATTTGCTAGAAAATTGGATACCATTCTGTTGTTCTTCAAAATATGTTCAACAATGAAGCAAGCAATTTTTGATATACAAAATATGACTTGCTTGTTGCTGTGTTTGTTATAAAATTAGATTTAAATTGCTTTGATGACAATCTCTGTATTCGATTCAAATTATTTTGTAATAAACATATTAATGTTATATTTAAAAAAAAAAACAAAAATTAGAGGAAGAATAATACAGTAAAATGCCACAAAACTACTTACATTTTAAGTTTTTACTTATTTATTTTTTTACAAAAATGTTAATAATATTAGTATATAACCACTCACCGAGATTTTTATGTGTACAGGTTTCGAGACGTACCCGTCTCTTCGTCAGGACAATCACTACCACAACATGCAAACAATACCACCCTGCACCATTTACATACTCAAAACTATATAAAATGTCTACCACATGTAATATATATATATATATAAATATATATATATATATATATATATATATATATATATATATATATATATATACATATTTATATATATATATATATATATATATATATATATATATATATATATATATATATATATATATATATATATATATATATATATATATATATATATATATATATATATATGATTGGTGAGTAAGTTATAATGTTTATTTTTATGCGTGAATAATTATAAGTAAATGAATAATAACTCGACACTGACTTGAACACCCAAGATGGGTGAAAAGCCATTTAAAAGAAGAAGAAGAAGTAAATGAATAGAGGTATTTTTTAAATTGTTATCATCGACACTATGCTAGTCAGAATATTTTTTACATGTTTGTTTAATATAATAAATTTATTTTTACGCATACATCCAAACATGTATATACATATTTCCTTTTTTTCTAGATACCGTAATTTTTAAAGAACTTTTACCCGATTCTGAAATGATATTTTTTAATCTTTATTTCTATCAAAAGGTTGCCAACTACGGGTTAGATTGGATGTTGAAATATCCATGGATCCAAAACGTGCACAAAACCAAATAAGTGCTGTGTCATTGTACAAAATGATATAAATAACATCTAAAAATACACCGACCCGAATCTCTTTAATATACAAAACGATCGTAATTGCATATAGGTAATAATTGTTATTTAATATCGTGCAATTTGCATAGTTTGCCATCACGAAAAAAAACATCCGCAAAATGAATTTTCATCCAATAATTACCAAATTTTAGTAAACAAAACAATTTGTATTTGGGTACTGTCCATAGGAACACGTGACAATGCTTTCCATAATTTGTGCTAGTATTTTAGTAAATATTCTTTTAAGTTTTTTTACAAATGATGTATGCGCTGCGAAAATGGTAAGACTTACGTATTTTTTTGGAAAAAATGTAAAGTAGAATGCCTCCTATACGTTAGTTTTGGGCAAAGAAGACCAAACTATCAGAAAATACAGAAAAATATGCATTTACTGTTGTCCTCTGTAGTTTTTGCCTTCGCATATGCCTTTCGCAAACATGAGTTTTTTTTTAATTATCCAACGTCCAAGTGACTGAAATCTAGCTACAGCTCATGCAACACCACTTATCATAGCCTTACTTAGGCTTCAACATTTTAAGTTTTATGGCGGGGTTACTCTTTATTTATTTATTTATTTAAACTTCATGTAGGCACTTAAAATAAATAAGTACATTGGCGGGCTTATTGCTAAAAAGCAATATCTTCCAACCAACTAAAAACAGACTAGTGATATTTGCCAAAATCGTTTAAAAACCTTATAAATGTATGTTAGCTGTTTGAAATTAGTGCTTGAACATTAAAAAACATAAATTACAAACTACTGTTGTATTACAACATTTTGAGTGTGTCCAAATACTTGTTAAAAAATCTGGATTATCTATAATTATAAGAGTTATTGTTACATTATTTTTTGACATCTCATCAAAGATGAAGAAGAAAATGGATGTCTGGGCATTTAAAGAGGCTGACGACCGTCATAGGCTTTCAAAGAGTTTCTGCTCAATAAAAAGCTTCTTTTCTTTTCATCTCACCAATAGATTTCTCTAGCGAAGTTCTAGTGATTCATGAACAATGTTTCGAAATTAGATCAAATACATAGAACTTTCAAGAATTTGAATAGTGTGGTTATCAACAATGGGTAGAATTGGTTAATGTTACACGTGTGTAAAGTGATCACATAAACCAGCCTATGACGGCCGTCAGCCCCGTAAATGCCAGACTTCCATATTCTTCTTCATCGTTGATGAGATGTCATAAAATATAGCTGTTGTATTAATTAAGCAACTACGTTATTGTTGCGACTAATGGTACTGGAACACTTATGGTTAGGAAGACGGAAACGCGCAAATGAAGACAATTATTTATTTATAGAAAATTATAAAAGTTATAAGGGCGAGAAGAACAAAGCAACGCCAATAGACAAAGCGCGAGCGCGACGTATGTATATACGTTTGAATTTTAATCTTATCTGAGCACACAAAAATTTGCCTTATATACGTTTTTAAAGGAGTTGCATGTGGCGGGGACAATGTTGTAAACATTTAAAAGTTAATGAACTGCGTCTCTTTGTTCTTCTCGCATATATTAATTGATACAATTTTAATATACAAACTCTTATAAAAAAATACACAAATTTGGAAGGAACATTTATCCTACTTTATATTATTTTATACTACTTTACTTATTGCTTTGTTTTATTGATAAAATTTAAGGGCAAGTATTACATCCAGCTGCAAGAAGTCAATCTTTGTGCCGATAAGAAAACAGACAATAAAACGATCATTAATCAGATTCGACTACAAGATGACAAAACTACCCTCGAAGGAAAAATGTTTGTTTTGAAGCCAGTGGGGCCGATGCAGGTATTTTTTAAAATTTATTTTATATATGGTAGTTTTTGTTTGTTTTTTTTGTTGTTGTTATGAGGTCTAAGGATTCCTTATGTCACTGCGACCATATCGCTCACTCTTTTCAAGAACGTCATAAATCAAAAATAATTGATTTTTCAGGAGATAATTTCTAAAATTTAAAAATATAATGAAATGTATTGAAAATAAATATCAAACTACTTATTGAACTTTTTACTGTACAACAGATATTTTTAGGTAAAACCTGAATGTTTTTTCTGCATTTGAAAAATATTTAGTCTATTTAAAAAAATACATTTTCTTCAAAATGCAAAAATAACACTTTCTGCCCTGTAGCAGGTAAATATTAAGTTCAAAATATGCCGCTTTTGCTGGGATAAAGTACATTTTCTGGACATTCCGAAAACATGCACAACTGAAAATTGACGATTTTTGAAATGTGACGTTCTTGAAAGGAGTGCGATATTAGGTCTTTTATGACCTCCCTCTGTATCACAGCTCAATTTCAAGACCTACATGAGTCATGTAGCTCATGATCTGTCTTGGTGGTAAGAGCTTCACCTTTTCGGAGTCCAGTAGTGGTCCTCCAAGGATGTGACTTCGTTTGCGAGCGAGTGCGTCACAGTTATAAAGAATGTGGATTGGTGTTTCGTTACCCTTAATGCAAAATCTGCAGGCTGGGAATCATGAAGCCAAAGTTAAGAATATTCTGCAAGTATATATGTATATATATTTATATATATATATATGTATACATATATATATATATATATATATATAAATAAATATATATATATATATATATATATATATATATATATATATATATATATATATATATATATATATATATATATATATATATATATATATATATATATATATATATATATATATATATATATATATATATTATATATATATATATATATGTATATATATATATAAATATATATATATATATATAAATATATATATATATATATATATATATATATATATATATATATATATATATATATATATATATATATATATATATATATGTATATATATATATATATATATATATATATATATATATATATATATATATATGTATATATATATATATATATATATACATATATATATATATATATATATATATATATATATATATATATATATATATATATATATATATATATATATATATATATATATATATATATATATATATATATATATATATATATATATATGTATATATATATATATATATATATAAATATATATATATATATATATATATATATATATATATATATATATATATATATATATATATATATATATATATATATATATACATATATATATATATATATATATATATATATATATATATATATATATATATATATATATATATATATATATATATATATATATATATATATATATATATATATATATATATATATATATATATATATATACAGTATCTACTCAATGAATTAGGGCCACGCAGAATTTCGCGCAATTTCTCAATTCAAACAGGAATAACTCAGAGAAAACCTTGAATAAAACAACATTGAATTTTATTTACACATGAACACTTTATTACGCTTAAATTATGCATATATTTTCATATAAATATAGTTAGTATTTAGTATTTCCACCTTTGGCAGAAATAACTGCCTCAATTCTTTTTGGCATACTTAAAATGCACTGTTTTATCATGTTTTTTGTTTCTTCGTCTTCTGACCAAATTTTTTGAATATTTTTTTTAGACAGTCTACTGTCGGATTTGGAAATGAGTATACCTTATTTTATAACATGCTCCATACGTTTTCTATAGGATTAAGGTCCGGAGAATTTCCAGGCCAGGGGAGCAAAGGCAGATTTTTGTTAGACAAAAATTTTATTATTGATTTAGCCCGGTGGCAAGGTGCCCCATCCTGCATGAAGGTGTATGGACCTTCTGTTGGGTCGAGTGTATGGTAGAAGGGCAATAAAATTCGTTCGAGGACCTGCTTATAGGAATTTTGGTTCATTGTTCCTTCCACGAAAAACAGCGGCCCAGGTAAATTGTTAATAATACATGACCATATCATTGTTGCAGGGGGGTGTTTGATAACTTTTACCACACAGGACTCATTGTAACGTTCCATTGGTGTTCTCCTGACAAATCGACGGCTCTCTGTCACGGCTTCTAACCGGCACTCATCACTAAAGATGACCTGAAAAATAATGAAAATTTAAGTTTAATTCAAATATATAAGTTTATTTACTAAAATGATATGTTGAAAATTCAATTTAAATAAATACCTTTTTCCAATCATCTACCGAGTAATTTCGATGTAGCCTGGACCATTTTAATCGATCCGCTTTCATTCGTGGTGTCAATTTTGGTACTTTTACAGGGCGCCTGCATTTCAGATTTACTTCGTAAAGACGTCGCCTCAGTGTTGATACCGATATATTTATACCCTCTTCTTCCAATTTGATTTTTAATGTTTTTGCTGATGCACTACGGTTTTCTAAGGCACTTTGAACGATTTTTCGATCAGTCCTCGGTGTTGTTTTTCTAATCCTACAACAGTTCTTTCGCCGATTGCTGGTGGCGGGTGACTGATTTTTTATGGATTTTGATATTCTGTCCACTGTTTGACGAGAAACGTTTACTTTTTTTGAAATTTCTATATTAGATAGTATTTCTAATTTTAGTAGCATTATAACACTAGACTTTTTTTCCTCAGAAATGTCTTTACTTTTTCCCATTTTGTCCTTTTCAAAAAAAACACTTGTGTTTACAAAAAAAAATTATACTTTATGAACTAAAATTAAAAATTAAGTTTTTTTCACAAGACACGATAATTAAATAACCTCTCTGAACAAAACAACAACCAGAACTCAAGAAACTTCACTAATAAATGAGATAGGACTATTTTTCGAACATTCAACTATCTGTCTACCTGTGCTAATTAGGGACCTTTCTCAGAAAAAGGGTTTGAAATTTTGTAAAGGCTTAAATAATCCAGGTATATTTTACATATTATTGAAGGTAATATACATGATATTAGATGTCAATAGAAAACTTAAAGTATTTATGTAAAATAAATATAATAATCCAAAAGATTTCAGAGTATTCTAAAAAATAATGGGTGGCCCTAATTCATTGAGTAGATACTGTATATATATATATATATATATATATATATATATAGTCCGCCTCCGTAGTGTGATGGTCAGCATGCTCGGCTACCGTTCTGGAGGTCCCGGGTTCGATTCCCAAGGGGGGTAAAATAAATATAAGTGATTTTTTCACTGTCATATTTATTCAATATTACCCTGGACTGGTACCTGAAGCGGAGGGCTGATCACCTTTCCTTCAAGTGTAAAACGATCAAGATAACACTGCGTTTATATGACGCAGTGCCCTATGCACCATTGAGGTGCGGAAAAGGGTTTTATTATTATTATTATTAATATATATGTATTGTAATAAACATTTTAGGCCAGATTGCGAACATACATGTGGACCGACGGTGAAAAACGACAAGCGCTCACTTTGAACTTCAAGAAACTATGCCAGGAGCAATTTTTACAGAAGCTTTTGAAATATCTTCCTTTTGGCAAAAACTGCCATTTAAGTCCGAAAAGATAAACATAATTACTGTATAATATTTGGCTAAATTATACACCACCACTTTTACAAATATCGTCTCAAGGGTCTGGTTTGCGACCTGGCATTTGGCTGGCTTAATTGATCACTTTAAACACTTGTGTAACGTTCAATTATAGACAGAATTGTAAACGAGAATCCGTGAAACAACAATTCAATTGAAGACATCGAAAATGCTTATTGCCAACACGGCTGTCCAAATTTAAAACACAGTTAGGGACATTTTTTTTGTAGAAGGTTTTTTTTTGCATTTATGGACTAAGTAGACTCTACTTAGTCCAAAAATGAAAATAAAACCTACTACAAAAAAATGTCCCTTACTGTGTTTTAAATTTGGACAGCCGAACAATCAAGAAGCAAGTTGTCCGCCATGAATGAAGTTTAGTATTTTGTATGATTCTGTTACCTTCAACAGACGGCGCTTCTACTGCGGTCCTAAAGCTTTTTTCACAACAGAAAAAAACTGTTATAGGTACATAAAAATGCGCGTATGATCATAACTTTTATTATATTTTATTATTAAATTTATCTATTTCATTATAAAATTATTCTATTTTATTATTACATTTATCTATTTTGTTATTACATTTAAAAAAAACTAAGTAACTAACCATCACGCTGCTTCTCTGCAGGGGTAGACCGAGAGAATGACCGAGACCGAGAGAACGCCACACCAATCTGTCATTGCAAACAATCTTCGCCTCTTCCACATTCATGCATCTCTTCATACATACCCTACCTTATTACAATTATCTTTCGTACATAAATTACATTTATCGCTTTCATGATAACATTTGCCGATTTGATTATGACATTATCTATTTTACTATTACAATAATTTATTTTCAGGGTAATTACACGTTCTATGTCAACGCTAATAGCATGGCCCACGAACTGTTTGGAGACGCACTGCCTTATGGCAGTCACAGCGCCCAGATTTTATTCTTTCAGACAAAAACACCACTCCTTTGCATAAGTTACGTCAGTAAAAGTTATCCTTTTACGTAAAAACGTACCTGAAATCTGTGTTTTATTTTATTTATACAAATTGTGGGTAAAATTATAATAAGGTATAAAAATTGGAAATTGAATATATCCGTCAGCGCACTTTAGGTAAGAAAAATATAGTAAAACCTCGATATAACAGACGACTTGGGGGGAGGGAGTGTCCACTAAAGCCGGAAGTTTGATGTATGAAAACAGGTTTGAAATAAATCTAAATAAATCTGACGTCACGGGTGCAATTTGGATTGGCCAGGTCTGACTGCGAGACGTATGACGCGATTATCATGGCCGCTAAAAATTGTTTACATGCGACACTTGAATTTAAGCATGGCGATATTTGTCCATTATTATTTTGAAAAAAAACTTTTATTTACATTTTTTCATTATATCCGAGAATCGTTAAATAAAGGTCCGTTATATCGAGGTTTTACTGTAGCTGTGTGTTAATTCTTTTCTATACATTTTTTAAAAAAAATGTATCAAAAATATTATAATTGATAAGAAATTTTAAAAAATAAGAAAATAATGAATACGTTTTAACATAATGTATTGAAAATCTAATAAATATTTAAGTTATCCCGTTACTTTCGTTTAATTTTTAATTCGTAAGATGTTTACAATATTGTATTCTAATTATCAAAAAATACAATCATTCTTTTTCAAATAACTAAATATTTATTGTGTAATTTATTTCCTCCTGAAAAAATACATTGATGCATATGAGGTTTTTATTTTGTCGACTCAATTAAGAGAGTCACCATTCTGTTAAATATATATATATATATATATATATATATATATATATATATATATATATATATATATATATATATATATATATATATATATATATATATATATATATATATATATATATATATATATATATATATATATATATATATATATATATATATATATATATATATATATATATATATATATATATATATATATATATATATATATATATATATATATATATATATATATATATATATATATATATATATATATATATATATATATATATATATATATATATATATATATATATATATATATATATATATATATATATATATATATATATATATATATATATATATATATATATATATATATATATATATATATATATATATATATATATATATATATATATATATATATATATATATATATATATATATATATATATATATATATATATATATATATATATATATATATATATATATATATATATATATATATATATATATATATATATATATATATATATATATATATATATATATATATATATATATATATATATATATATATATATATATATATATATATATATATATATGTGTATATATATATATATACATATATATATATATATATATATATATATATATATATATATATATATATATATATATATATATATATATATATATATATATATATATATATATATATATATATATATATATATATATATATATATATATATATATATATATATATATATATATATAACCTGTGGAATTTACACTGTTGAATTTATCATTATTTACCAGAGGCAAATTGGTTGCTGCTAAAAAAGTACTCAAAAAGAAAAATTGCTTGGAAAAGTGCAAATTTAAGTGCGGGGCACTGGATTTCAGAAGATATAAGAAACATCATTCCTAAAAAGCATTATGAACTGTCACGAAATGAAAAATATCATTTTATTTCTAAAATATCATTTAAATACGTTTAAAAAAGTTTACGTTTAAATACTATTTAAAAAATGAATCAATCATATTTCGTATGCAAAATATTTAATTTGGTAACACTAGATAGGTAAATCTTAGAAGGTTATATACGGTGTCCATATTAGAAGACGCTACAACAGGTATACTTTCACAAAACAGAAGGGGTAAACATGGAAAACACCACAAAATTGCTAAGAAAAAAGGCGCTTGGTCAGGGATCATATAAATTCATTTCCTCGTGTCTTCTCATTCACTCATGTCTTATAATGCTTTATTTCGAGAATTAATTGTATAAATTTTTTTGAATTTATCATATTTTAATTAAAGTTTTATTGTGTTATGCTTATTTCTGTTAAATTGTTTCCTATAATGTAAAAAATATCAACCTTATTTATGATAATCAATATACGTTATGTTTTGTTTGTTTTTCCTAATGTTATTGATAATAAAATATTTAAAAAAAACGTTTTCATTCCACCAACTTTGGCAGTAAAAACAAATTAAAATAAATATTTTGGTCATCTAAGTGACTGCAACAAGGTTCTATTTGAGATAGAACGTTGTTGCATTGTGTTATTTGAATAATTTTGAAAAATCTCAAGGTTACAAGGTTCTATCCGAACTTTTTTTACTTAAAAATTATTTAATTTTCCAACTTTTCTAAAAAATGTTGCATTAAATTTGCTTTCCGGTTTGATTTAATCATATTGTTAAAATAATAATCAAGTATTTATATAGAATATTAGAGAAAACATTATCTAAAATTTAAACCTCTCATATCTCAAAACTATAAGGAATCCACATAGAAACTTGTTTCCCCAACACGACGAAATGATACAATAATTGAAATATAACAGATTTATATTATCCACTGACACTTCGTGATGGAATTGCATTTTTAATATATTATTAGATTAAAACCAATATTTTTAGCTTTTGCACTTTATTTTTATTTGACCAGCGACCCGATTTCGTCGTTACAGACATCATCAGACTGGACACAGACATCACCAGTCTGATGATGTCTGTAACGACGAAACCCGGTCGCTGGTCAAATAAAAATAAAGTGGAAAAGCTAAAAATATTGGTTTTAATCTAATAATATATGAAATATAACACAATAATTTAGATCAAATATATGTAAATAGACTAAACATATCGCTCACTCCTTTCAAGAACGTCATAAATCAAAAAACTTGATTTCTCAGGAGAACGTTTTTAAAGTTTAAAAATATAACACAATGTATTAAAAATAAATATCAAGCCACTTATTGAACTTTTTACTGTGCAACAGATCTTTTTAGGCAAAACCTGAAGGTTTTTTTTCCATTTGAAAAATAAATAGTATATTTAAAAAAAAAAAAAAACAATACCTTTTCTTCAAAATGCAAAAACAACACTTTCTGCCCTGTAGTGGGTAAATATTATGTTAAAAATATGCCTCTTTTTCTGGGATATAGTACGTTTTTTGGGCATTCCGAAAACATGCACAACTGAAAATTTACGATTTTTGATTTATGACGTTCTTGAAAGGAGTGAGCGATATGTTCCCTAGTTGTAGTTTATAAATATAGATTACTAAAAAAAGTTAATTATTGTTTAAAAGCATGGGATTAGATGTGACAATGATAACATCCGTAGAGATACATATCTCACATATTAAACAGTAATTTGGTATTGGTATTATGAAAGAAATCGACAATACTAGAATATTTAACATATAATGTCATTATCCAACGTACATTAGAACGAATCAGAATGTTTTGTATTTCAAATGCAATTTTAGTTTTTATTTATTTGTGTGTCATATTTGATGATTATCGAATGATTCAAGTTGCAGCAAAGTCTGCTTCGTTGGTAAGTATATATTTTTCAATTTTCAATTCAAACCATTATGCGCACCCTAATGGTGCATAGGTCACTGCATTATATAAACACAGTGTTATCTTGATCGTTAACACGAAGGAAAGGTGATCAGCCCTCCGCTTCAGGTATCAGTCCAAGGTAATACTGAATAAATATTTTAGTGAAAAATCGCTTATATTCATTTGACCCCCCCTGGGAATCGAACCCGGGACCTCCAGAACGGTAGCCGCTTTCCTTTACGCGTTAACAATCAAGATAACACTGCGTTATTTGTTTTAGTGCCCTATGCATCATTGGGTGCGGATTAAGGGTTTAAAAATATCGCTTATTCATTCAACAACGGCATATATAAAAATCGTCAATTTTCAGTTGTTCATGTTTTCGGAATGCCCACAAAATGTACTATATTCAGCAAAAGTTGCATGTTTTTAACTTAATATTTACCCGCTACAGGGCAGAAAGTGTTGTTTTTGCATTTTGAAGAAAAGGTATTGTTTAATATATTTTTTAAATATACTAAATATTCAGGTTTTACCTAAAAAGATCTGTTGCACAGTAAAAAGTTCAATAAGTGGTTTGATATTTATTTTTAATACATTTTGAATATTTTTAAACATTAAAAACGATCTCCTTAAAAATATTTTTTTTGGTATATGACATTGTTGAAAGGAGTGAGCGATATATATTAACGGATCAAATGTGTATGTGAGTAATGAAATGTAATTCGTCTTATAATTTAAGGGAAAATATTATAATCAGTTGGAATCAATTGAACTATGCCCCGATAAAAAGATAAACAACAAAACACTCATCAACGAAATTCGAATTGAAGGTGCAGAGTAGGTACTAGAAGGCAAAATGTTCGTTTTCAAGGAAATTGGACCAATTCAGGTAATTGGATAAGGGTTATTTATATTGAATATTTATTCCGATGTAGGGTTGCTAAATAGTCCGTGACAGTAATCATACTAATATGTTTTTATTCTCTCAGACAAATGTACGGCAAAACGATGTATGACAGATGTTTGAATGGTCAAATAAGTAAGACAGATAAGCATTATTGATAGATAATGCTTATCTCTGCCTGATAGATATATGTATATCTAAAGATGGAAAGGAATGATTAATAAAGGTATAGAAAGGAGAATGAATGATGGGAACAGAGTGAATGGTGCACTGAAATCAGTAATGGGAATTGAAACCAATCAGTGAAAGCTAAACTGGCAATACACAAAGGAGTCCTGGTACCAATTTATAGAAGTAAACTGTGGATTTGGCAAAAGAAGGATGAAAGTTTACTAATGTGTGGCAAAACGATGTTCGAATGGTGAAATAATAAAATAGTGCTAGGCTGAGATAAGCATCGATAAAATTAAGAAAGGTATTATTTGAGATGGTTTGGGCATGTGGAACGAATGAGTGAAGAAAGAATAGTAAAACAAATTTATGGGGCGTATGTGCCTGGTAATAAAAGAAAAGGAAGACCGAGGTAAACTTGGCACCATCAAGTATTTCAAGTACTTGAAAGTGGTCAGGTCAGGAGTCGGAATAATCGGCGAGTATGTATGAAGAGATGCATGAATATGGAAGTCAAAGACAATGGTATGCGCATGTAAGGAGAATGGAACCATCCAGACTCCCCAACATTGCACTGCACGGCCAAGCGCAAAGTAGACGACTCCCAGGCAGGCCACCAAAGAGATGGATTGACAGCTGGGAATCTACGTCGCAGGAGTCTAATCCCTCAAAAACAAAGAAGAAGAAGAAGCAAATTAGGAGGGAGGAAGTACTACAGAAATGATCCTGTGAAGTACAGTCCAGTCCCGAAGAAGGAACAAAAAAACTCTTGTTATCATAATATAAATATGCTTTTACATAATACGTAGTACCTACTTACTTTCAGGCTAGATTGCGTTCATACATTTGGATGAACGGGGAATACCGCCAAGTGGTCACTCTGAGTTTTAAGAAATTGTGTCAAGAAGAATTTTTACAGAAGGTTTTGAAATATCTCCCATTTGGGAAAAATTGTCATTTAAGTCCTGTAAGTATATCCCGACCTTTTACTTGAATTTACGTAAATTATAAAATAAAATAAAACTATTTAGTTTTTTCCATATTTATTTTATTTGACCAGTGACCGGGATTTGTTATTATCGACGCAATTAGACAAGTGGGAGGCTAGACAAAATTCCATGTTACATATATACAAGGCAGGGGTTGAAAACCATGATTAAATATAATTTCTCTGAATTTTTTTATTTAAATAGTAAAAGACCTTATTGCGTTTGTTTTATTATAATTTATCTACATCAAATATTTTTTTTATTTTCCAGGGCAATTACACCTATTACGTAAATTTTGACAACATGACACATGAAATGGTGGGAGGAACGCTGCCCTACGGAAGGCATAAAGCCCAAATGTTCTTCTTTGTGCAGAAAATGCCTATAGCTTGTATAAGTTACATTACCAATGTTATTCCATTAAATCATTAACGTACATAGTTCGTTAAAATGGGAAGACAGATATAAGTTTAAAGAGCCTACTTAGAAAAGAAGAACAAAAAAATAGCCTCTCGATTTATTCTTTACAATTATTTTTTTTTGACGCCGTTTAATTTTTAGGGCGTTATTCTCTAATAATAAATAAGCTTTTATATTTGATTTTTTATTTATTTATTAAATTATGAATTTGTAATCCTTCTATTACATTTACATATTACGAATGAGAAATGAATGTTATAATTTTTCAATTAATAGTACGAGTAAATATATATTTGCTTGGCTCAAGAATGAAAGATGGGACCCTAATCTAATTTATTGAATCAATCAGAAGCGAATTTCTTGATGTAACGCATATTTTTAATTTACAGTTAACCTATTTCCAGAAACGAACGTTTGAAAAATGTATATTAAGTTCTCATTTAAGTTATGTTCATGAATACCTAATTTATAAACTAGACGTGAATATAAATACCATACTCCAAATGTATTTCTATACAATAAAATTAATTAAATATTAGAAAAGATGTTTAAATAACCCGACTCAAAAGTTATAAAAACACTTTCCCATTATGTATAATTGCTTAAAACAAAGTTCTTAGAATACATTTCAACAAGTTTTCGAAGTTATTGGTGTTTTGCGTCAAACACTGAATTCATTACATCAAATTTTAATATTTTCCTATGTATGTAATCAAATTGTACTAGATCGATCGTCTCGTTTTCGCGGCACGAATCGGTAAAAGTCGGTGATCGCCGTATAATATTTTCGAACGCACCCGAGAATCAATGCTACCAACCCACCGACGAGGTATGGAATCGTTTTACCAACTGAACGTAAATAATATTGTCGAAGTGTCAGATTTGTAAACGATTCCAATCTGATTTTAAAATGGAAGTGGTTTAGTGGTTTATTTAAGACCGTAAGAATATTTATGTTCTCACACCCGACCTTTTAATACCAGAATACAATAATGTCGGACCTTTTTAAAGTGGAGTTAACTCCCAAAGATGAAATTACTTCGTACGTAAAAGGGGAAGGCAATACGTGTAGGTTATGTTTATGCGACGGAGCAAGTTTTAAAATCTACGATGACATATTGATGGTCCATTATTTACAAACTTTCTGTGAACTCGAGGCAAGTAATTGGTTATTTAATTATTCTAGCATATTTTGATTGTATTTTTTCTGTCATATTTAGTGTTTAAATGGAATATTTTTGTTACTTTTCTCCAGGTAATACTTTAAAAAAATATGATATAATATGGGATCAGGTGGAAGATGTTGTTATGGTAAAGATATAAAATTGATAACCTTTTAAGTGCCGGCAGGTACATGTATGGCGGTACCCAGCACGCTGCGAATTTTACGACAAAAATAAAACCTTCTAAACATATCGTTATTGAAAGTGTAACATTTATTTATAAAAATTACCAAATAAATTAAGGGCGCGCCAATCGTGCAGTCATTTATCCATAATCATAAAACTAATTGTTCATGGTGCAGGGTTGTCACAAAATTTGTCATAGAAAATATGAAAACTAAATTATATGTCAAAAGTAATTGTTTATGTTAGTTTAATATTAAAAGTATACACACACACACGCTATGATTTTAAAAAATTAAAAAATAAAAATAATCAGAATCGACACTAAAATCACTGTCATCAGATTCGGCAGTGACAGCAACTCGGGGATTATTGGACAACCCTGAGCACCGTCAGTTGTTCCGACGACAAAGCTCTCTTTAATTTACATTTAAAGTGGTAAAAACAAATTCTGTTTCAATTCTAAGTATGCAAAGATATTCTCAATAGATGTCACTATGCGTTCAATATATTTGTACATTTGAAATAATTTACTAAAAGCCCATTTAAAACGACGCGTCTTAAGACGTAATTTTTGTATGAGCGGCGCTCCGTTCACAGAAAATTATGCATCTCAAGATGCTTTTGGTAGTTAACCGGTTAATGTTATAAATATTACAGTATAATTTACGGAAGTGAAACATGGAGTTGGCAAACGAAGGATGAAAGTAGACTGAATGCAGTCGAAATGCGATCTCTCAGAAGAATGTGCGACAAAACGATGTATAATAGATGTGCGAATAGTGAAATAAGGAAGGAATGCAAAGCTGAGATAAGCATTATCGATAAAATTAAGAAAAGTGTGTTGAGATGGTTTGGACATGTAGAACAAATGAGTGAGGAATGAACGGTAAAACAAATTTATGAGGCGAATGTTAGTGGGAAAATAAGCAGAGGAAGACCGAGAAAAACATGGCACGATCAGGTATGCCAAATACTTGAAAGTGGTCAGGTTAGGAGTTGTAACAATCGGCGGGTATGTATGAGGAGATGCATGAACGTGGAAGAGGCGTAGAATGCTTGCAAGGACAGAGTGGTGTGGCGCTCTATTCTCTCTGCCTACCCCTGCGGAGAAGCGGCGTGATGGTTAGAAGTAATTTACGGAACCAAGGATTTTTCAGAATGACAATGCTAATGACTCGACTCACAACTCATCTGACAGAATGCCAAATCAGGAATTACCATTGATTCCAAACAATGCTGAATATATACTAATTATCATATCGGAGTACAAATAGATAGGGATGTTTATTCAGATATCAGGAATCCATGTACAAACTCTCGTCATCTTGTTTACTTATTTTTGGAAGACATAGTTTATCAATACAGACATAACTAATAAAAGATTGGAAACTTCCTATAGTGGATGGACAATATTTGCACTGATAAAGCGTATCATAATTATTACTTTTCTATGATTAGGCTAGGTATATAATAATTATATGAAACTTTTTGATGTTAGTCGAAAATTTTCTTCCGTAATTTTATGGATATTAAGAACAGTGAATCTACAGTTATTTTACCTCTAGTTGTTATGCTTTTTGTAAATATAATTCACAGGTAAAATAAATATGATCATAAATAAAATAAATATGTATAAATATGTATAGTATAAATATGTGTAAAGTAAAATAAATATGAACATAAATAAAATCAATATGAATATAAATAAATCAGAGGTAAAATAAATATGAACAGACAGTAACGCTGGAAATTATTTGATAAATTACCAAATTTTATCTTTATGATTTTTGTTTTTTTTTTAGTAAACTTATTTTATTTTATTTTTATATTAGTTAAGTTTAAAAAAAATGCTTTTGATTTGGTTTTTTGAACTAGAAAACATTTAAACTATGTAAACTCTTTAATTAAAAAATAAAATAACCTAAATTATAATAATGATATTTTTAGTTCTATTTTTGTGAAAAAATAAAGCATAAAGTAAAATCCAAGCATAAAGTGGTTAAACAGGTGTTTATGGAAACAATGGTAAAATTTCAATGGTGAAACTATTATCTTATAGTTTACTACTCCAAGCAACACTTTAGAATTTTGACTTACTTTAAGGTGTTTGGTACTTGGAGGATTAACCTCCATATTTCGTCGTAACGTAACATTCGCGGCGAGGATCTGACTTTGGATGGAGCACTCGGAACGCTGTGCTGACTATACGAATGCTCGCATCGTAACGTGTTACGTTACGACAAAATGACTGGTCAATCCCCACCTTTAGACCTTTTAAGGACTATTACAGATTATCATGATCTCTATTTAAACCATTTAACCAATTAATTGATAATTTTACCACCAGGTTTTAGAAGAAGATGGATTTCCCGACCACGTGTGCACCAAATGTTGCAGCATTATCGAAATCGGGTCTAATTTCAAGAAACAATGTCAGCAAAGCGACCAAATTCTGCGCAACACGTCCAACCAATTTCCAGACGGTGTTAAATGCTTGGTCAAGGATGAAATGTACTCCGACGATGACGGGATCAATAACAATTACGGCTCGGATTACATGAGTTACGATGAAATAAAACCTGAAGAGTTAGAGACTAAGAAGAGGAAGAAGAGATCGTTGAGAGAAAACGGGCATAGGGTTAAACGGAAAGTTAAGAAAAGGGTATCGAAGAACAAATCCGCCGATGAATCGTTAGTAACCGATGACTTTGATATAGCTACACTGAAGAAACGGGAAACGGCTTCAAAGAGCACGCTCTGCCCGTTCTGCGGGAAGATGTTCCCCAAAATGTCCTCGTTGAATTCCCATCTGAAAACGCACAAGACTGACAGGCCGTTCACCTGCGATATCTGCTCAAAGACCTTCTTTGAAAAGTGGCACTTGCACGAGCACAAGAAGATCCACACGGACGTGAAGAGCTACCCGTGTGAGGCGTGCGGGAAACTATTCAAGACTCCCAGAGATACAAAAAGGCACATGGATATGGTGCATAAAAAAGCGAGGGCCGTTCAGTGCACGCTTTGCCTGAAATATCTCTCTTCAAGTTCTGGCCTAAAAGTATGTTTATCAGTATTTTTTCAATCATATTTACAATTTCAAATTTACAATAATGGGTTTTTTTAATACATTTACAATAATGTGTGCTCACTGGGTTTTCCCGTGCCAAGGGCACATTTTACAATACATTTTCAAGTTTTTTAAGTTATCTGATTAGTAATTTGTGTCAGCCTCCATGGTGTAATGGTTGGCGAATTTGCTACGATTCTCATCTGTCAAATAATCATTTCTCTCTCTCTCAAAAACTGCTGTTTACAAATACCCATGTCAAATTTAACACACTTAAGGCGGGAAAAGCATATCTACCCGTTCGGTCAATTGATGCTTAAGGACGGGAATGGTATTTTTACCTTTTTAGCCGGTCTCATTTCAAAGTCAGAAAAGAAGGAATTGTTAGGTAATATATCTAAAATTAAACAAGGTTTATTGGATTGAATTCTACAATTATTTATGTATATGTTAATACGTGACGCGTTTCTTCTTATTAAGACATTGATAATGTCTCAAATCAAAAACTTAAATAAACTCAACACATTATATTATTAAAATACATAAATTACTGAAAAGTTTTTTTTGTGAATTTCAAAATTGACAAATTTTAGTATTGGCGTTTAACGTGTTAATAAATATAACAAAGTACTTCTACCCGCTATATCACTTTTTTTTTTTACCTCATCTCTAAAATGTTTACTGACCACTGGTTTAGACAAATTCTAATCCATTAATGTGATTTTAGGAATTTTTAAACCATTGCATGTGTTTACTATTTGATTACAGTTACACATGAAGAGTCACACCGGCGAAAAAGAATTCCAGTGTGATGTTTGCAACAGAAAATTCATATCCAAACCTTGCTTGACCCTCCATCTGCGCGTCCATACAGGAGAGAAGCCATACTCTTGCAAGTTTTGCGAAGGTAAATTCGCAATCCTCAAGACCTTGAAGGAGCACGAGCGAATTCACACCGGAGAAACCCCGTACAGCTGCCCGGTGTGCGGGAAGGGTTTCTCGCAAAAATCCAACATGAAGAGCCACTTCAGGTATAACCATCGCGGCCTGGAGTTTTCCATGGAGCGAAAACATTTGCTGAACTTGAAAACAGACGATGATAATGACTCCATAGAATCCAGAGATTTAAATCCCAAAAGCATGATACCGGGTTATGCGTAGGTACTTATACATTTTATTTATAATTGTAGTTTTTATCACAGCGATTCTTTTTCTCAATTACTGAGGGTTTTGACCCTTGCCGAAGCGATGTCTTTTCTCCAGTTATCCCTTGACTGCGCTGCATGTAGTGCTCCAACCACCGAGGTGCCTGCTGCTGTCGTAATTTCAATGGTCCATCGTGTGACGGATCTTCCTCTCCCTCTCTTCTCCTTCAGACTACCGATCACAATCAGTCATTCCAGGCTATACTCATTGCCGTTCGCAACATGTCCAAAGAACTGAAGAATCCATTGTGTACAGAGATTGGCCAGAGTCAAGCCATCCAAGTGTAACTCCTGACGAATGGACTCATTGGTGCGTCTAGCTTTCCATGGAATTCGGAGCATGCGCCTCCAACACCACATTTCAAACACTCACAGCAATAATATGCATATTTAAAAGATATTTATGAGGGCTGTTATGATCAATCAGTGTTTATTTATGAGAAACTGATTAGGAGATCATAAATATTTTGGTAAATGTGCTATCTCCATTTATACAAGTTTGTCATAGATTTTTAACATTATCGTTACTTCAAAAGCATTATGAAATTTGACAAATGTGTGCTTTTCATTTTATTTATTTTCCGTTTGACCAGTCTGAGCCACATTAACGCATAATCAGGTACAGCTAGATGTTTATAAATATCAGAAAGTACTGCTTTCTGAAGCCCCTTAAATAATTATTACAAAATACTGTCCAAACGTGATATTCATCATCACTGAAAAATAAATATATATTTTATTATTTTAACGTTTCAAATATGCAATATAATCAAATAAATTAAATACAAGTTTTATAAATCCAATAAATTTACAATATTTTGCTCATACTTTGAAGCTAACTTCATACAGTGCAATTTAATTGTGTGTGATTAGCGGCGGGTGTATGTAAATTATTGCAAATATTTTTAATTTATACAACCGAATCTTGATATGTATATAGTAAGAAAATGTCGTTAAATTGTATTAGGCTACACCACTATCTCCAAGCTGCATATTTCTGAAAGAGCTAGAGTTCACATGGAAAATGATTGTATTAATATAATGGACATAATTATTTTTGTACATTTGTTTTTTTAAATGAATAAATTTAAATTTATTTATGTCAGGGTTAACACGTTCACTCTGTTCAATATAATGCGAACATTTATATTTGTTATTTATTTTAAAGTTGTGTAATTCATAATTTGTTTGTGCTTAATAATTACTTACTTCAACCATATCCACTCCCTATGTGGAGCATACGGAGTTCACAAACTGTCTCCAGGCTTTTCTGTTGACTACCAGCTCCCTTGCATCCTCTCAAGTCAGGTCTACATCCCGCAGTTCAGACGATAGCTGGTGAGGAATTGTCAGCAGTGGTCGTCCTGGGCGGCACGAACCTGATGCCTTGTAAAGGAGGCAAGCCTGATGGCGGCGCTCGAAAGGCATGCGGACACATGGCCTAGCCAACTGAATCGCCTTAAGCAGAAATAATTAAGTTTCTCGGTAATTGATCTAATCTTTAGAACAAAACTCTGCCGTTAAGTGAGAAGAAGGTACCTGTGTTTATTTTTCAATTTGTAAAAGCATATCAAATGTTCATGATTCTTGAAAGAGATTTCTTTATTTTTATAAAGATAGAGTGATATGGTGCTCCTCTCTGATATGGTGAACTTCTCTGCCTACCCTTGTGGAGAGTGGCATGATGGTCAATTAATCATACTTATTAATATGAGGATGTTGGATATCGCATTTAGCTACAGCGCTGGAGGTCCCGGGTTTTATATCCAAGAGGGTGAAAATAAGTGATTTTCACTCTCATATTTATTTAATATCCCCCTAGACTAAACCAATCCAATGAATGATCAGATAACACTATGGCAGTGCCCTTTGCTCTATTTAAAAAAGTATCAATGTTTCACAGTGCTCAACTTCAGTGTCGTAAAAAGTAAATATTTGTATACCCATTTTTACCCCTGTTTATTATTGTAGTTGATATTGTAATACATATATCAAACCAAACAGGGTTTTCGCTACAGTTTAATTAATTTTTTTGTTAAAATTTAATATTTTTATAAGTAACTATCTTTATGATTTGGTTATACAGGTTTTTCACTTATACAACTAAAACAAAGTTAAAAACTTTACATTATAAAAACTAAATTGGACGCCTTACAAAACAAATTGGACGTTATATTGTATTTTATAAAAAAAGTTGAAATTTAAAAAAAATATATTCATATTA
Source organism: Brachycentrus maculatus (assembly GCF_059751285.1). Lineage (NCBI taxonomy): Eukaryota > Metazoa > Arthropoda > Insecta > Trichoptera > Brachycentridae > Brachycentrus > Brachycentrus maculatus. Next base: position 245,800 of record NW_028281679.1, on the reverse strand, counting down.
GTACGACATACAAATATCGTCAGTGTAAATACCTGCCCACACCTTTTATTCTTAAGACTAGCATGTGTGTTAGTCGGCAAGTTGGCAAACCTGCGCTGCGTGCTGTCATAGTCTGTGCGCGTGATGTGTACTTAAGATTTTAGACAAGATTTTCAATACTACTTTGAATCATGAGTACTACTTTGAATATATTTTTAAAAATTTAATTTTTTCGTCAAATACAATAAAAATTTCGATTTGTTTTGTAAAATGTTTTATTTAATTTGTTAAACATCCAATTTTATTTGTAAGGCATCCAATTTGGTTTGTAAAATGTCCACTTTAAAATGAAAAACCTGTATGACATTGAAAATATATCTACTGTGCTCAGTATTTTACACAGGTTATTGACGAATGATCAAATTTTTTATTTTAATAATCATTTAAGATGTTAGTGTTCTTTTATATAAAATGCAGGTACATACATAAGCTAGAATCAGAAAAGAAATATATCCAAGTGAGAAAATTTATTTAAAATAATAATTAATCAGAAATTTACCGTTATCTAAATTTTTCTGATGTTTACAGCTTTTCAAATGTTGTGAGTCAATTAATGTTTATAACGGTTGAAGATATTTGTTTCAACAGTAGTACAACATGTTAAAAGTACAGTAAAACCTCGATATTATGGACCTCTTTTTAACGGACTTCGGATGTAACAGACAAAAAATATGGTCAAATGTAATTTTTTTTTAAAAAAGTCCTGTTAATGCTTTGTATGCTTAAATTTAAGTGTCTCCGCATGTTAACAATTTTTAGCAGCCATGATAATCATGTCACACGTCTGGCACTAGAATTTGAAACATAATGGCGTCCTGCTAGTAGACTGCACTTAGCCGGAGCAACAATAACACTGCCAAAAATTAAATTATCAGTGGTAAGATCACATCTCGACGATCTAATAACATTTATCAACTATTTGTCAGAAAATGAAGTTCAACTATTTATATGAATTTTCGTAATTTTAGAATTGAAAATAAAAAAAAACAGCAAACTTCAAAAGTGCCAACAAAACTTATTCCTTTTTCAAAGCAGGATTACCGAAAGTAAGCGCATCAGTAACAGCAATGTCACTTCACGGCGAGTGTCCGAAGACAATAAAGAGATTTTTGTTTGTGTTTTGTATTGCTTATTTAGAGGAGGTTTTGTCCGCCTCCGTGGTGTAATGGTCAGCGTGTTTAGCTACCGTGCTGGAGGTCCCGGGTTCGATTCCCAGGGGGGGGGTGAAAATAAATATTAGTGATTTAACACTGTAATATTTATTTAATATTACCCTGGACTGGTTCCTGAAGCGCAAGAGTGATCACCTTGCCTTCATGTAAGTAATGATCAAGATAACACTGCGTCAATTTGATGCAGTGCCCTATGCACCATTTGGTGCGGATAAGGGTTATAATAATTGTTTATTATTATAACAATGCATGAACGTGGAAGAGGCGAAGAATGTTTGCAAGGACAGAGTGGTGTGGCGCTCTATTCTCTCTGCCTACCCCCGCGGGGAAGCGGCGTGATGGTTAGTTAGTTAGTTAGTTTTATAATTGTTTATTTATGTTTAAACAGTGTTCATATTTTTAAAAGAAAGTTTATTTATTTATTTTAAACCTGTTTGTATATAACGGACTTTCGGCTTTAGTAGACACACCCTCCCCCCCAATCAGTCTCTTATATCGAGGTTTTACTGTAGTTGTATTTTTTTCTGGATAAGTGTTTGTGTTGCTCACTTTATTTAATTACAGGATACCCGTGTATGTATGGGAGTAAACACATAGTATGTAAATTTAAATTTCCATACATCATTTATACACTGTTTTGAACCTATTATTATTACTATTAAAAATAAATATTAATACTGTATAATTTCGTTTAGTTAAATTATATTTTTTATGCTAGTTTGTTATGAATTTGATTCATAAAATCGACTGTTTATTAAAATTTAAAAATAAAATAAGAAAAAAGCTATTTTATCAATTTATCGTGATAATTTAAGAATTATGAATTTAAGTTAATTGTTAAATTTTATTGTAAAATTTTATGTATTATTGTTAAGTATTAACTTAGTTTAACATTATTTTATAATAAAATAACTAAATTAAAATAATTTAAAAAAAACTCAAAATCATAACATTTTGGGCATTTGTGCACTGCTTTCAAGAACGTCACAAATAAAAAATCGTAAATTTTCAGTTGTGCGTGTTTTCGGAATGCCCAGAAAATGTACTATATCCCAGCAAAAGAGGCATATTTTTAACTTAATATTTATCCGCTACAGGACAGAAAGTGTTGTTTTTGGATTTTGAAGAAAATGTATTGTTTAATTTTTTTTTAAATATAGTATATATTTTTCAAATGGAGAAAGAACCTTCAGGTTTTACCTAAAAAGATCTTTTGCACAGTAAATGTTCAAGAAGTGGCTTGATATTTATTTTTAATACATTGTATTATATTTTTTACCTTTAAAAACGTTCTCCTGAAAAATCAAGTTTTTTTATTTATGACGTTCTTAAAAGGAGTGAACGATTTGTGCACTGCACAGAATTTTACCGTCCGGCACTTCAGTTAGCATGATAAAACGATGATTGGCTTGTGCTTTTGTCCATCTTTCTTCGGATCGGTGCTCTTGATCGGTGCGTGAACACGTTGGGCGTAAATTCAATCACGCTAAACTGTCATAGTCGCTTTTATTTTTCAAACCTTGACTGCCGGATGGTAAAATTCCGTGTAGTGCACAAGCTCACTTTGAGCGTGTCTAAATACTTGTTCACAAATCTCGGTTTATCCACTTAGAGGAGTTGTTTTTACATTTTTGACATCCGAACATAGATGAAAAGAATATAGAAGTCTGGGTATTTACAGGGCTAATGACCTGTCATCGGCTGATCAAGAGATTTTCTCATACTTATCCTCGAAGCCATAAGAAAAATACATGAACATTTGATGTATATGTCGGCTGTCCAAACTTAAAACACAGTAAGGGACATTTTTTTTAAGTACTTTTTTTTGCATTTTTGGACTAAGTAGAATCTACTTAATCCAAAAAATGCAAAAAAACGTACTACAAAAAAAATTTCCCTTACTGTGTTTTGAGTTTGGACAGCCGATGTGCGTGATATCTCTTTTAAAATAATTTATTTAAAGTTTTTTTTTTTAAATTTATATAAATCCAATAAACATATTTAATAAAATATATATTTTTATTCGCTATAAAAGTAGAATGTAATATTTTATTAACTTTTGTTGTTGTATTAAAAAGGGTTTTGGTTATTTTATTTTTATTGAAACAAAATATAAATAAATAAATAATTTAATTTTTGAATACTTTGTTTTACTATCGTGCATGTTTTATAACATTTTGTCTGCCTTCATAGTGTAATGTTCAATTCTAATATTTATTTCATATTACTCTCGGCTTGTACCTGAAGCGCAGGATTGATCACCTTGCTTTCATGTAATAATCAAGATAACACCGCGTCGATATGATGCAGTGCCTTATGCACTCAAACTCCTGACAGCGTCAAATTGATTAATTATCTTTAAATTCAACTCCCTGTACAGGAACATCTTTATATGTAACGCAAAATAAGTCTTAGAAAGCCACAAACGTCAATAAGAAATAGGACTTTTTTTTTAAATGTAATTTTTGTTATTCAAATTTAAAATTGAAAGGCATTGCACAGAATAAAAGGGCAGTGAATTTTATCGGAAAGAAAGCTTGCTTGAAATTTTTAACATAGAAAATATTAGGTGTGGATAAAGGTTAGAAAAATTTTATATTAGAATGTTAGAAAGAAATTACATGACAACAAAAAATATAATTTTTTGAACAGTTTTATTCTTTTTCTTTAAATTAATAAAAAAATCAGGTTTGATTAGAAATTGCTGTTGAATGATTCTGAGAATTTTTGAATTTCAAGTGTGTGGATTCTTCTCCGTCTTAATCCTCATTGCTGAGGGTTGTGACCCTTGCAGAAGCAATGACTCTTCTCCAGTTATCCCTTGACTGCGCTGCACGTAGCGCTCCAACCACTGAGGTGCCTGCTGCTGCCTTAATTTGATCGGTCCATCGTGTGGGGGATCTTCCTCTCCCTCTCTTTCCCTCCAGGCTACCGATCACAACTAGTCGTTCCAGGCTATCCTCGTTACCACGCGCAATGTGTCCAAAGAACTGGAGAATCCGTCGGGTACAGATATTGGCCAGAGTCAAGCCATCCAAGCGTAGTTCCTGGCGAATGGACTCATTGGTGCGTCTAGCTGTCCATGGAATTCGGAGCATGCGCCTCCAACACCACATTTCGAAGGCATCAATTTTTCTCCTTTCTGCTGCTTTTATAGTCCATGTTTCAGCAGCATAGAGAAAAATGGAGTGGACCAAGCTCCTGACAAGCTTCATCTTGGTGTTGTTACTCACACCTCGGTCTTTCCAGATTTTGTCTAGCTTAGACATGGCACTTTTGGCGATGGCGATACGACGTCTAATCTCTCCTTCACAAGTTCCTTCATTGCTGATTTGAGATCCAAGGAACTGGAACTCGTTTATTATCTCTAAACCTTCGAGTGAGTTCCCGAGATCACCAAACTTCTTAGATCGATCTATGATCATGATCTTGGTCTTGCTTTGGTTAATCTCTAGTCCCAGTGCCTTGCTCTCAATCTCTACTCGTTTAAGGAGATCTACCATCTCTTTTGGGTCTTTGGCCAAAAGTGTTGTGTCGTCCGCATATCGTATATTGGACAGCTTTACGCCACCAATGGACACTCCTCCATTCCATTCGTAGAGAGCCCTGCGCATGATGTATTCCCCATAGATGTTAAACAGGTCAGGGGAGAATACGCATCCCTGTCTTACACCTTTCTCAGTGGGGAAGCTTGCAGTGTTTATGCCATTGATTCTTACGATTGCCTTACTTTGGGCATAAAGTCCATGGATGAGTTTTATCAAATGGGATGGGACTCCCATCTCCATGAGTACTTTCCACAGATGTTCCCACTTCACGCAGTCGAAAGCTTTTTTGTAATCGATAAAGCATAAAACTGTTGGCGTCAGGAACTCTCGGCTTTTTTCGATCACTTGGCGGATGTTGAGGATCTGCTCTCTTGTTCCTCTTCCTTTCACAAAACCAGCTTGTTCCTTTGGTATTTGCCATCCAATGTAACTGTGTAATCGTGCTTTTAGAACATATAGCATTATCTTGCTGGTGTGAGAGATAAGTGCTATTGTCCTATAGTTTTCACACTTTTTGGATGAGCCTTTTTTGTGAAGAGGAATGAAAACAGATTCAGCCCATTCCTGAGGCCATGTTCCCGTTCTCCATATGAGGTTGCAAAGATCCAGCACTGTTTTTATGCCCTTATCCCCTAGTTCTTTTAGAAGCTCGACCTGTATGCAGTCATTGCCGGGAGATCAAAATGAGATCAAGATGCCGGGTCAAAATAGCCGCGGAGATCATATGGCCGTTATTGTATGGCAAGAAAAATATATAATTTTTACTTTTTAAAAAAAGACTAGTTTTTTCCATGACAAAAAATTGTGTAATTCTAGGGACTAACCGGAGCATTTCGTCGTAGCGTAACGTCGTAACATCGCTCGCGGCGAGCATCAGTGAGCATCCGAAACTATGGATGGAGCGCTCGGCTCGCTGTACTGACTGCCTGAATGCTCGCATCGTAACGTAACACGTTACGATGAAATGGCTCCGGTCAGTCTCCACCATAAGACTACATAACCCTATAATACCAAATGCATTTTTTCAAATGTAAATAAATTGCATAAGTATCATATTAACATAATTCTGATGGGTGTTTTTTACACCTGCAGACTGCTGGCGATGGGATTTGATAATTATGTACATATGGTACAGTTAAGACCGTAACAAAGAGATTGTTACATACTATTCATATCAAAACATTACATATGTATTTCCTTCTTTTGTGACTTTGAAATGAGGCCGGCGCAGAAAGTAAAAATACCCTTCCCTTCCATAAGCACCAATTGACCCAACGGGTAGAAATACCTTTCCCGTCCCAAGTGTGTCAATTATTTGCTTTTATGGGATTTCATTCATATTTAACCAGTAAGCTTTAATTAAAATATTCCCTTTTTGTGTTATTCGTGTGAAAATTATCTTCAGGTATAATCACATTAGTTAAGGCATTCATAATCATTTAATTTATTGAACTGCAGAATAATTAATATTAATATATTGATTTTACACAAACATGTAATTACAATGTACTCTCTCCCTTACAAAATCATTCTGCATAATTTTTTATTCATGATGTCATTGCAGTATTCGTGTCACAAACATGATTAATTATTAATTATTATAATTGTTCGCATGCACTATAATTAGCAGGGTTTTATAAATAAGGATGGCTTCAGTTTTTTTTTCTATTCAAAATGGATTTTCAAAAGCGGAATATCAAAGTTAAGGTGGTCAAGAAAATGAATCACAAACCTAAAAATTCGTACAAGTTTTGCGGATTTCCCTTTAAAAATATTTTCTATGCTGAAGATTTCAAGCAAGCTTTCTTTCCGATAAGACTCACAGCCCTATTATTCGGAGCGATGCCGTTCGATTTTAAATTTGAACAACGAAAAGTACAAAGTTTTTTGAATATCAAGTCCTTTTTCTTATTGACGTGTGTAGCTTTCTATTACATATATTGCGTTATAAAGATGTTTCTGTACGGGGAGTTGAATTTTAGGGTAGTAACTCAATTTGACGCTGTCAGGAGTCTGAGTGCACTGTGCAGTATTTATTTAGGATCGGCCGCATTCTTTTTGGTTGTAGTTTTAATATTTTTTTCTAAAAATAAATACGCTAAAATCACGAAACATTTGCACACCGCTGACGGATTATTTAAAGAAATTAGCGTCGATAAAAACTTCTCAAGAATCAAGAGAAGTAATATTCTACGTTTGGCGTTCTTATTTATGACTCAGTTTACATTGGTTGTTGTCAATTTTAGTTTTATGTCTACGATTCCGATTTTCACATCTTACGAAATGGGTTTCGTTTTGTTCTCACCGACCCTTTATTGCTCTATAGTTTTGATCATTTATCGATCAACCGTTCAAATCATTCTGGAAAATATACGCACTCTAAATAAGCAGCTAAGAATGATGCTCGAAAGAGATTTGATAGGAAGCAACCCGATACCCTTTCGTTTTCACGGTAGGAAGTGGTCTAAAGATCCGCTTTACAATATTTGCGCATCCCAATATGAAGACTCCGCATTTAAGATGAATGTTTGCCTCAGGATCTTTGACTCTCTTTGTGATTGTGTGGATACGGTCAACAAATCTTACAGCTTAAAGATCGTCGTAATCTTCTCTTTTGCTTTTATATCTATAGTGCTTTATGTGTTTAACTCCCTGGCGACTATCGTATACCTCACAAAAGAAAAAAATGACCGCACATATTTCTTGTATTTATATTTTCTTCTGAGCCAATTATCTTCGTACGTAATAATGATATGGTCCGTTGCATACACTTGTAATGAATGTCGCACTGAGGTAAGTTTAATTGCATATATTGTCCACTTAAAATTATTTACCAACCTTTAAAATACAGATGCACATGTTACTAACTAAGCATGATCTCTAGCTGTATACATTTGCCTGAAATAAGAATGCTTGTTTACATAAAATTATTAAAGAAAACATTTGTTTTTTTTTTATATTTACTAGTTTACATACATCAATACTAGCGTGTTTACAAGCAGCCACGCTCAGAGTACACCCTTACCATTCGCGCTACAGGTAGCATTATCGAAAATTAACAACTGTTGATTTTTGAGCATGCTCAAAATAAACATGCTTATATCTAGCAAAGTATGTGAACACATGCTACCAAGTAGCAATTGCTCAACAATAGCATGCTTTTATGCTAATAATGAGCCTGTGTATCTAGAATTTTATCAGTAATTGTTTATTAACCCTTAATATTACTAAAATCACTCACAAACAAGTGAAAACTTATAATGAAAACCCTTATTATTAACTCTTGATATATTAACTAATGGTTAATTATAATTGAGATGTAATTTTGTTTTAAAATCACTATAAATATAGTGATTTTAAAACAAAGTTACATTTTAATTAAAAAATGGAAAATCACAAAGTTAGTGCTTCAAATATAAATTATAATGGTTAATTGTTCATTTTTCCATAACCTAACGAGGAAAGTATAAATTACCTTTTCTCGGATTGTATTTATTTTCAGCTGTATTATCAATTTTTACCGCCCAAACATACAAACGTAAGTGATACACGTCCTTTTTCTGCACTATTGCGCTAAACCCTGTGCCAAAAATAGTTAATGCGAGACAAAGAGAGGGAACACTCGACGCTTACGAAAAAATATTTAAGTTCCATCCTAAAATCAACTTTTATAGCAAAATATATCTGTTTTCATAATTCTGCAGAAAAAAAGATGATTTTTTTTCTATAAAATTAACTCAGAAAATAGCCCGAGAGTAGGGTGATTTAATTATCAAAATCTTAATATATTAGGAAGTAGTCTAGTCTTTTATAGAGCTATAAATCAATCAACGGTGAGTGGTAGAATTTTACCATCCAAAAAAAATGCTCCATCAATACTTTTAATTCAAGCGCTACTAGTGACATCTGTGGACATATTTTATTTGTAAAATTAATGTAATACTGACTTCACACATAAACATTTGATAAAATTTCTATTTGCTCTGGCAAAACTGATAGTCTCTGATATATTTTTTAAAAATTAAATACTTGAATAAACCACTTTAATAAATTTTATTTATATATACGACTAGTTTCCAAAACTTACAGATGTTTTCATCTTCTGCTACAAATATAAACTAACGAACAAAAAATATATTTAGGGGTATATATAGGTTAATAAATACAGGGGGGGTAAATATATATATAATATAAACCCTTATCCACACCCCAATGGTGCATAGGGCACTGCGTCATATAAACGCAGTGTTATCTTGATCGTTTAACACATAAAGGAAAGGTTATCAGCCCTCCGCTTCAGGTACCAGTCCAGGGTAATATTGAATAAATATGACAGTGAAAAAATCACTTTAATTTATTTTACCCCCCTTGGGAATCGAACCCGGGACCTCCAGAACGGTAGCCGAGCGTGCTGACCATTACACTACGGAGGCGGACAAAGGAAATATTGATAATAATGGTGACGTATTTTGAAACAGTATTTTATTAACTAACATTTTATTTGAATTTAAATTTTTATGTATTTCTAAATTTTCTAAATTATTCATGACTTGACCTTTATTCGTGACAGAGTGTAATAATTTAAGTGTATGAGAGTCAAATGAGTGGTTAGTTTCCATGATATGATTTGCAAATTCCGAAAAATAATTACTTGTTGGTTACAAATCAACAAATAATAGTCTTTGATATGGTGAGAAAAGTAAATAATTCAAAAATAAAGTAAAAAAAACTCCAGATACAGTTTAAGTTAAGAAATATTCAGATACATATTGATTAATGATATCTACTTATAATTTCAGGCGAGATATACTGTGATTTTAGTCAATAAACTCTCAATCAAAGAAGAAGATGAGAAGATTAAAAATATTGTGAGTATATTACGAAAAAATTTGTATCTTTTTGTCAAAAATCTCCAGATTTTTATGATCTATGAATCATCAAATAACAAATTTAAACATATTTATGTTTTACTTGGTAAATGCCACTATATCTCTATGTGTTTCGATGCATTTCGCATCATTTTTAAACACCGTATTTGAAAATTATGAGGAATGAGTCACAATACATTTTAAGAAATAGTGGTATTTTACTTTTTACCAAGTAAAACTGAAATTAAAAATGGATAGATTTAAACACAAAGTGACTGGAGAATCAATAAATGAAACAAATTTAAACTTGAATTTGATCATCAATTTATTATAACTGGTACCATATACAATTATCCGCCTCCATAGTGTTATGGTCAGCACGCTCAGCTACCGTTCTGTAGGTCACAGGTTCAATTAACAGGGAGAGAATCAAATAAGTGATTTTTTCACTGTAATATTTATTCAATATTGATTTCATGAAAATGTTCAGTTTATTTTTAAAATTTATTTTAACAAATAACTAAATAACTAACTTACCCCTCTCCTTACTTATAGAATAGTTTTTTATTTATATTTGAGTTATTGTTTGTCTGCCTCCGTAGTGTAATGGTCAGCACGCTCAGCTACCGTTCTGGAGGTCCCGGGTTCGATTCCCAGGGGGATCAAATAAATATAAGTGATTTTTTCACTCTAATATTTATTCAATATTACCCTGGACTGTTACCTGAGGCGGAGGGCTGATCAACTTTCCTTCATGTGTTAACGATCGAAATAACACTGCATTTATAAGATGCAGTGCCCTATGCACCATTGGGTGCAGATAAGGGTTAGAAGAAGAAGTTACCACATAAGGATTAAATGGCCAAAAGGGTTAATGTTCTTATCATATTTTATTTAAATGCTTTTACATACTTACAGTATTTTTTGTAACATAGAGATACTGTGTTTTATTGGACAGAGAGTATTAAAACAGTCCTTATTTTCAGCTACATCAATTTTCACTAACCTTACTGAGCAGAGTGCCTCAGTTTACAGCAGCAGATCTTTTCAACATAGATAACAATCTTCTTTTGACGGTAAGCTTATATGATGATTCATTTAATTGGTAATATGTCTATATTACTTTTTGACATCTCATCAAAGATGAAGAAGAATATGGAAGTCTGGGCATTTACGGGGGGGGGGGGGCGACGTCATACACAGGTCTAAGTGATCACTTTACACACGTGTAACATTCACCAATTCTACCCATTATATGAAGTTCTATATATATGAAACAATTTAGAAACATTGTTTTTTAATCACTAGAACCTCACTAGAGACATCTATTGGTGAGATGAAAAGAAGCTTTATATTAAGCAGAAACTCTTTTATTAGAATGTGAGGTCCGAATCCTGGATTATAATCACACACATGAGAAACGCCAGAAAATATTTGACCACATAATTTATTTACATAATATTTAATATTTCTCTACTGACCAACCCTGATCCCTCAAACCAGTGGTTGGCCAACTTATTATCTGAATATGCACATTACAACAGTCAAAATTTCTTGAGAGCCAAATCCGTTTGCTAACTAACTAACTAACCATCACGCCGCTTCTCCGCAGGGGTAGGCAGAGAGAATAGAACGCCACCCCACTCTGTCTTTGCAAACATTCTTCGCCTCTTCCAAGTTCATGCATCTCCTCATACATACCTGCCGATTCTCTCTCAACTCAACTCCTAACCTGACCACTTTCAAGTATTTGGCATTCTTGATCGTGCCAAGTTTTTCTCAGTCTTCCTCTGCTCCTTTTTCCAATAACATTCGCCTCATAAATTTGTTTTACCGTTCTTTCCTCACTCATTCGTTCTACATGTCCAAACCATCTCAACACACCTTTCTTAATTTTATCGATAATGCTTGTCTCAGCTTTGCATTCCTTCCTTATTTTACTATTCGAACATCTATCATACATCGTTTTGTCGCATATTCTTCTGAGAGATCGCATTTCGACTGCATTCAATCTGTTTGTAATTCTGAAAAACCTTTATTATAATTTTGGACATTTATTAAATAAAACTTGATTTTATACTTAAAAAGGACTTCATTAAAATATTGTTTTCGGGCAGTTTTTTCATCAACCCCGACCCTTATTATACTCAGACAGTCTGCCGCCCGATCCTCAGTATACTAATCACAAGTAAATGCAAACCCGATTCCCATCTGTACAATGTTTTTTGGCGTCTCTCGCGCTCTACCAAAAGAAAGCAAATGAACGCTTATAAGACACTTTTAAGCGTTTCCTGCAAACAATGTGTTAATTGATAAAACATCTTTTGAAAGTAAGGTATTAATTAAAAAGAACACTACTTCTTCTTCTACTTCTCCTTGTTGTAGTCCTTGTGGCCTGTTTTTAAGAGGGATTAGCCTCCTGCGGTGTCGATTCCCAGCTATCAACCCATCTCTTTGCCCGTGAGTCGTCTACCATGGGGTTGGCCGTACAGTGCGATGTGGGGGAGTCTGAATGGTTCCATTCTCCTCACATGCGCATACCATTGTCTCCTTCGATGCCTTCCCACCTAACGACATCTCCGATCTCGCATATTTCCCTGATCCTGGCGTTTCTTATTCTATCTCGAAGACTCTTGCCTGATATGCTTCTTAGGGTCTTCATTTCTGACACTCTAAGCGTGTTTTTTTGTGGCAACGGTGTCCGCTCTACTTTCAATTCCATACGTCATGATGGGTCATACGAACATGATGGGTCAGATTTACAAAACTTGTGTCCGACCCATCTTGACATAAGAACACTACTTATTGCGAATAATGTCCTTACATCTTCTTTGAAAGTTTGTTCCAGTCAGGTTTGTTCGTCGTTATTTTAATTTCTTAGCACGTTTCCAGGTTCTCATCAATAAAACGACTTCTTAGTTTGCTTTTAGTAAGGTTCTTGCTTGAAAAATATTGTTTGCATGAATATGTAGAGTCGAAGATCCTTCCTGAGGATATTTGAGCTAGAGCCGCTCAAGAGTTCAGAGAGCCGCATGTGGCACGGAAGTCAAACTTTTCCGACCTCTGTCTTAAGTCTGTAACTGCCTATCAATGCAAGTAGGCACTTGCCAATTATTTTATTCACAACATTTTGAATGTGAGTGTTGAAAATGGGCGTTTGTACACTACACTGAGTTTTATGGAGGATCGATACTCTTGGTCGGTGCTATGTTAAGGGCGTTTGTGCACTACATGGAATTACGCGGAGTTTTACCATCCGTCACATCCGTTAGCATATAAAACGGATGATTGGCTTGGATTGGCTTGTGCTTTTGTCCATCTTTCTTCGGATCGATGCTCTTGATTGGTGCGTGAACACGTTGCACGTAAATTCGATCATGCTAAACTGTTGTAGTCGCTTTCATTTTTCAAAACCGGACTGCCGGACAGTAAAATTCCGTATAGTGCACAAGCGGCTAATCCTTGTTCACAAATCTGGGTTTCTCCACTTAGGGGTTGCCTATTTTTACATTCTGACATCACAACATAGATGATGAAGAAAATAAAGTCTGTTTCAGACTTAAAACTTGCATTCCTGATTTGGACATACCAAAAATGTGGTGAAAAATTTCCGCATACATGTTTAGGATCAATATATAACGATAATTTTCTTATGTGCGAGTGATGCACATTTTTCCCTGGTTAATATTACTCCCTTTTTTCCAGATGATTGGTACCACCACGACTTACTTAATTATTCTTATTCAGTTCACGTTGGATAACACAGAAGAAGAGGAATTATAAATGCTGCAATATTACTTCATATCCGTAATATATCTTCATATCCGTAATATTACATCTTCATGTCCGTAATATTACATCTTCGTATCCATAATATTACATCTTGATATTCGTAATATTCTTCTTCTTTCTTCTTCTAACCTGTATCCGCACCCGATGGTGCATAGGGCACTGCATTGTATTGACACAATGTTATCTTGATTGTTACTTACATGAAAGCAAGGTGATCACTCCTACGCTTCAGGGACCAGTCCAGGATAATATTAAATAAATATTAGAGTGTAAAATCACAAATATTTATTTTCACCCTCCCTGGGAACCGAACCTGGGACCTCCAGAACGATAACCGAGCGTACTGACTATTACTCTACAGAGGTGTCCAAATACTAGTTCACAAATCTGGATTATCTTCAATAAGGAGTTATTTTTTGACATACACACACATCTTGTGATGACATCTCATCACATTCACAAAAAGAGTTTAATTCTAAAATGGAAGAGGTATTCTCGAAATGCTCCAAAATTGTTTGAATTTACCCCAGCACGGTAGCTAAACACTCTAACCATTACACCTTGGAGGTGACTTATTATTATTATTATTTTATCCGTAATATAAAATCTTCATATCCATAATATTACATCTTCATATCCATAGTATAACAACTTTATATCCATAATATTACATCTTTATATCCGGGTTACGTTCATTTAACTTAGTTAGCGAGAACTGTGCAAGTATTAGCAAGTATGTAATTAATCCTCCTGTGAGCTGTAAAAAAAGACACATGTAAACACTTGAAATGTGCAGAAAATCAATGTCAATAAACATATTCAATAAATATCGAAGAGTATCATTCCTAAATTTTATGTAATAATATCCCTTAGAATATGTATACAGTAGAACCCCGAAAATCCGGAGTCAAAAGAAAAACATTTGTAGGAAAACATTTAAAAAACATGCAAAGACTGAAGAACATTTCGGTAGTGTAATGGCAAAGGGGTATATCTGTAAAAAATTTAGCGAGTGTTTTTGCCTAGAATTTTCACTCATGAATTACATGAAATTATGGTAACTTTAAACATAAAGAGTAAATCCACTCACAAGTAGGCATAGGCTATGAAACTTATAAAGTTGAAGCCTGAGTAGGGACATGATAAACGGTGTTGCATAAGCCGTAGCTAGATTTCAGAGTCACTTGGACGTTAGGTAATTTTAAAAAAATTTTAAAATGTAAAAAATTTCATTTTCTAAGTTTGTGCCACAAAATGTCTAAAATAGTGTATTCCATAATCTGGCAAAAGGATATAGCTGTAGTTACAATACTTATTTAGTTTTATTAAAATATGTACTTATAAAAAATACATAAAAAAAGAGTTATTTGATTTTACAAGTTTGTTTTTGCTCTCCTGTAAAATTTGGTCTGAGACAGATATACCCCTTTGCCTTTACACTACCGATTTATTATCACATAAAATTATTATCTAAAACCTTATTTAGTTTTAAAATTATTGAAGAGTTGATGAATTAATTAAGGAGTTACACTTGGATGGCTTTACTCTGGCCAATGCCTGTACACGATAGATTCTTCAGTTCTTCGGGCACGTTGTGCGTGGCAATAAGGATAGCCTGGAAAGACTGGTTGTGATCGGTAGCCTGGAGGGGAAGAGAGGGAGAGGAAGATCCCCACACAATGGACCTATCAGTGGTTGGAGCGCTACGTGCAGCACAGTCAAGGGATAACTGGAGAAGAGTCATTGCTTCGACAAGGGTCACAACTCTCAGTAATGAGGACTAAGACGGAAAAGAAAAATAAAGTACAATATATTCAGTACTACTTGTATTGCTACTTAAATACCTACTGTAATATTAGATTGAAATGTAAGAAGTTGTAAACAATAAATCTTAAAAGAAACATAGTTTCTTCTAAGGTATTTAACAATATAAGGCAGCATAGGACAGCGCGTACAATATAACTGATATAGTGTAAAGTACTATGTATGTACTGTAATACAAATTTCTCGGCTAATCCGAACTTTTCCACATCCGAACAAACGACAGCCCCAAATAGTTCGGATATCCAGGGTCCCACTGTACTTGTATATTTTTATGTATTTATTTTATGTATCTACATATGCATATGAAATTTTCTCAAATCCATCAAATACAGATTTATGGTTCAAATTCATAGCCCAGATTTATTATAATATTAATTATCTTTATATATACTCATTTTCTTATTATTTTTTATTTGGGTTAACAACAGCAACATATGAAAAACAAAATAATTAAAAGATATACATTAAACAAGCCAATTATGGTAAACCACAGAAATATAAAGATTAGTACAAAATATTTAGTGTAGATCTAGCAAATGAATGAATGTGTGTGTGTGTGTGTGTGAGAGTGTGTGTGTGTGTGTGTGTGTGTGTGTGTGTGTGTGTATTTGATTCTAGTATAGAGCATAGTTTATAAAGATGCTGAGAGGACAGTATGCTCACCATTCGACTTTTCAACACAGATTTTAATATTACTTAAAACTTATTTTTATACCAATTTATTTTTTAAGACATACTTTTACTAAGAATTCATTATTTTAAATTCTTCTTCAAACCATTATCCGCTCTCGATGGTGCATAGGGCACTGTATCATATAAATGCAGAGCTATCTTCACCGTTAACGCATGAAGGAAAGGTGATCAGTCCTTCGTTTCAGGTACCAGTCCAGGGCAAAATTGATTAATATTAGAGTGAAAAATAACCCGTATTTATTTGACCCCCCCCTGGGAATAGAACCCGTAAGAGTGGTCTTACTGTAGCTCTAAGTGGCTGTTTAGAGCAGCTGTAGACAAAGTAAAAATTGCCACAGTGCTGCCAGTGAACCAAAAAATATTGATTACTAACAGTAATTCACATTTAATTGACTCACAGTTAATAGGAGAGAGTTGTCAATGTCGAATAACCCAAATGCTGTAAATTGTGGTCTTCTGTGCTTAATATATGTGGAAAAATAATGCATCTGAAATAAAATAATGTGAAATTAATCCTTTTATTTTTTTAATTTGAGGGGTAATGTGCGATATATTTTATTTTTATTTTTGTAATTTTATTTCTTAAGTTATTTATATTACTAATATTAAACATTATTTTGACTTAATTTACGTCATCTTTATATATATTCACATCTCTTTAATAATAATAATAAAACCCTTATCCGCACCCCAATGGTGCATAGGGCACTGCGTCATTATCTTTATCTTGATCGTTTACACATGAAGGAAAGGTGATCAGCCCTCCGCTTCAGGTACCAGTCCAGGGTAATATTGAATAAATATGACAGTGGAAAAATCTCTTTACAGTAAACAAAACATTTATTTTTAAATTCTTTCAGACTCTTTTCATTCTTCATACATTCAGGCATCTCATCATACATTTTCAAACCCTTATACATAAACAATTTTGCGACTCGGTTTTTTTCAACAATGGCAGTCTTATTTTATTTTTATTTCTAGTAATATGTTCATGATAATTTTTGTTTAAAACAGTTAATTTTTAAAATATTTAAAGAAACTATCAACCATTTTGTAAAAACACA
Source organism: Brachycentrus maculatus (assembly GCF_059751285.1). Classification (NCBI taxonomy): domain Eukaryota; kingdom Metazoa; phylum Arthropoda; class Insecta; order Trichoptera; family Brachycentridae; genus Brachycentrus; species Brachycentrus maculatus. The sequence continues at coordinate 228,800 of NW_028281679.1, read as the reverse complement.
TGCTGTATTGTTTTGTTTTTAGATTTTAACATCATTTTAAACATATTGCGAGGCTCTATACAGAATTATGATTAATTTTTAACATGTCATGCGTCTTGATAGGTCTTTGTCCGTCAATTTTCACAATTTTTGATGAAGGTATTTTCATTTGTTTATCATATTCAAAGGAATCGAAGAAAAATAATAAATAACTGACATTTCTTGAATGGACAATAGCATAGAGGAAGTGCAGAAAAAGTTTTGAAAATTACTAATGATTGTCCTTAGAAATTTCGTTATATAACGAATAGAGTTGTGTTTATATAATTTTTTATCACATACCGCTCACTCCTTTAAACAACGTCATATATCAAAAATCGTTAATTTTTAGTTGTACATGTTTTCGGAATGCCCAGAAAATCTACTATATCCTAGCAAAAGCGGAATGTTTTTAACTTAATATTTACCCGCTTCAGGGTAGAAAGTGTTGTTTTTGGATTTTGAAGAAAGAGTACCTATTGTTTAATTATCTTTTTAAATACACTAAATATTTTTCAAATGGAGAAAAAACATTCAGGTTTTACCTAAAAAGATCTGTTGCTCAGTAAAAATTTCAATAAGCGGCTTGATATTTATTTTTAATACATTTTATTATGTTTTTAAACTTTAAAAACGATCTCCTGAAAAATCAAGTTTTTTTTATATATGACGTTGTTGTTGATAAGTTTTTTCATATATCTATGACGTTGTTGTTGATTTACCAGGAAAATATAAAATATTATTAAAAATTCACATAGGGGGTTAATTCTTTACTTACTTTTTTTTTAAAGTTGCAATGTCAAACTATTAACAAAAATTTCATTAATTGATTTGGCAGTCACTTTGTGGTAAAACTGTCCATTTTTAATTAAAATCAACTTGGTTAATATCACTTTTTCTTAAAATCTACGGTGATACGCGTTTCGATACATTCCGCATCATTTTCAAACACCGCATGTCACACATACATACGTACGGTGTTTGAAAATGATACGGAATGCATCGAAACACGTGTCACAGTAGATTTTAAGAAATATTGGTATTTACTAAGTGAGTTTTGATTAAAAATATTAACAAAAACACTGGACATTATATTAATCTTAATTTGGCATCAATAACTTTTATTTCAATGGATAATTCTTTAAGTTTGCTTCTAATGTGCGTTGAACACAGCTCCCGTGTCCATACAAATATTGCAGCCACGCGTTGACGGGAGTCGTGTTAAATAAATATAAGCGTTCGAAGCCGGTTTTGTGTGTTCAAAACAAACACGAAGGAATACACTTATTTAAAATGTTTAAATAGAAAGTAGAATTTGAGTTTTTGTAAAACTCATAACTTTGTACAAAGTTATGAGTTTTGAAATATTCGCAAATTTTGACATTATTTTATACGCATTGAACGTGTTAATTTAGATTTTTTCAACCGACAATTTTAATTTTTACTGCTTTTGAGGAAGCGGGAGAATATGTAGTTTGATTTTTTATTAATTACAAACACTTATTTTAGGAAACCACAAAGGGTTACATGACTATTATTTTAAATTCTATGTAGGTATATATTAATTATAAATATTATTATATACATATATTCTTACCTTTTTCAGAATAGCTTCTTCAATTTCTAAAACCATTAGTCTGTGCACTAAATTTGATGTTTTTCTTGTCTAGAAGGGAGAAATTTAATTACTGATTAGCTACCTATTATGTTCTTTTTATACCTTATTTTATGACACATTCAGTGCTAGCCAATAAGTATCCACAGTTGACTTTCCACGTGTTGATTCCACTCTTTCAGCTTCCGCACTCGTCATTTCGCTCACTCCTTTCAACAATGTCATATATCAAAAAACTTGATTTTTATGGAGATCGTTTTTAAAGCTTAAAAATAGAATAAAATGTATTTAGAATAAATATAAAGCCACTTATTGAACTTTTTACTGTGCAACAGATCTTTTTAGGTAAAACCTGAATGTTTTTTATCCATTTGAAAAATATTTAGTATATTTAAAAAAATAATTAAATAATACCTTTTCTTCAAAATGCAAAAACAACACTTTCTGCTCTACAGCTGGTAAATATTAAGTTAAAAATATTCCGTTTTGAATATTGAAAGCATTAACATTGTGGATCATATTGATATATTATTTTGAGAAATAAAAAGACTTTGTTGTTTGATACACTCACATATTTATTAAATTAAACTCTGAAGAGGGCAACAGGTTGTTGCCGAAACTAGTTGGTTAATAAAAATGTGAGTGGATCAAAAAACAAAAAAAACTAAACTAACTAACTAACCATCACGCCGCTTCCCCGCAGGGGTAGGCAGAGAGAATCGAACGCCACACCACTCTGTCGTTGCAAACATTCTTTGCCTCTTCTACATTCATGCATCTCCTCATACATACCCGACGATTATTACGACTCCTGACCAAACAAAAATCAAAGTCTTTTTATTTCTCAAAATAATATATAAAAATATTCCACTATTGCTACGATATAGCACATTTTCTGGGCAAAAACATGCACAACTGAAAATTTACGATTTTGTATATATGACGTTGTCGAAAGGAGTGAGCGATTTGATGAAATAACAGATACTTACCTCGTGTTTAAATTTGTTGCAGATGTAAACTATCCAACCTACGATGGTAACCTGTATGACAATTTGCTGCGTCCAATATACTATAAGGGAATAATTGGTCATAAACGTTGCTCCTTGCTGTATGATGGTATAGGTACTCCAAACATAGAATAGACTAAAAACATTGGTCAAAAAGTTTAATCCAATTGTGATGAGAATCCTCAGTCCAAACAGACTATTCAAGTTTACAGCTCCGTCACAAACGGAATCGTACACTGTCCAAAGCACTTTGATCCTTTCAAGTTTTATTTTCTCGCCAGATTTCAAATGCATTTTATTCTGCAAGATTTCAGTTACGAACACCCTTTTATTGCTAATGTTTTTAACAGCAAAGTCATTTTGAGCGTTGCACAATTTTTCGATGTATTTATTCAACTGCTCCAGCTGGGACGTGAAATATCGTATGTATATGAAATAAATCGTTGCATAGTTGAACACTATCGACAAAGGGAAGTACGTAGCTATCCATAAATGCAACGATGGCTGGCTGTTCCACGAATGAGCTAATATGTCGTTAATATAAATACTTGTGCCGTATAGAACAGTCGAAAAGAAAAGTCCAAATAGCGGTTGATATTTTAAGATGCTATAGTTATTTCTAATGCCGAGAAGTCCCAAATTTCTGTCATTATCTTGCAATAATGACAGTATCACCCCGAATAAGTGGATATTCTTGTAATTGTTACATAGGAACACGAACATAGCGATAGCGCTGTAATAAATTTCGGAAATATCGCCGATTTGAAACAATATCGTGAGTTGAAAAAGTCCCGCTAACGTTTCGCCCGATTTCGATATCAAAAACAGACACCAAAAGTACACGCAGACAATTATTATTGTAAAAATTATCAATGTTTTACTTATGTGACATGTATAATACCCTTTCGGATGTAGCACGTAGTAATATGGTGTTATCAAACAAACTTTTGTCAATATTATAAAGGGTCTCAAGGCATCCACGGCCAATTCCACCTCGGGTAATTTTTTTAATAATTTCATTTTACGCTGCAGTATTTTTTGAAATGCTAAGCAAAGCGTGTCGTCGAATAATGTGCGTTTTTCAATAACACTCGTATAAATATGTTTTTTTAAGTCAATTATGTTGATTAGACGATTAGACTCTATCGCTTTTAATGCTGGCCTTAATGATAATTACCATGAAACAAATAATTTACAAATCGAAAAATATTCATTAATTGAATCGGCAGTTACTTTTTGGTAATGTGATAACTATCTATTTTCAATTTAAATTTTACTTGATAAATACCATTAGTTCTTGTCTATTGTGATGCGTGTTTCGATGCAATTACCATCATTATGAAGATGACGTTTTTTATTTATTAAATCTTCACTTCCTTAAATATTTTCTCATCTCAATTACCCAGTAAACTATTTTCTTATCCCACCAGTGAAAAATATGTATACAGCACTTAAAACTTAATTTAAACTCGTATTTCATATTCAATTTGTATTTTTCTTGATTTTTTTATTTATAAAACATAATCTACCATCTAAATTGTGGTTTATACTCTTGTAAAAACTTAATGGAAATAAAAACACGTATTGATTATGTTCTTTTAATTTACTCACTAGCACATTACATACAATATTTTCTTTACTAATAAAATAACGTCAACACAGTAATTATGTACTTTGAAGTAATTAGTAATTAAAATGAGTGAATCATTGTCATAACGTAACACACCTTTGCTAGAATAAATTTTATAGGCGACATCTATGATTAAGATAAGTAAGTTAGTTGAAAATTTTATTAACACGTTGACTGCCACGGCAGTTTTCAGAATTCCGATCTAAAAAGCCAACGGATCTTTGTCAGACGGGAGGAATATCTAATTTAACATACTCAACCTACAAAGGATTGTATTAGACTCGTTTTGTGTTTATAACAGCCAAAATAATAATTATTTTCATTCATCATTTTCTTTTGGAAAATTCGCTTTCGAAAAAACGTTATTTTCGTAAGTTGGCAATGAATGACGTCACAGAAACGATGAAGTAATTTAAATGTTGGTGTCATTGCCAAATTATTGGCGGCTCTATTGTTTGATGTCTATGATCATCCTCCCCCCCCCCTCCCCTCATATTTGTATAACACAAATGGTAGTGTAGTGGTAAACAAACAATCCATACAGCTACTATTACAGCTCTATAAACCATAGACAATAAACCATATGACGTCATAAAACGTTCGATGACGGAAATTTGATGACGTATGCGAACGCACGTTTTTCGTTTTATAAAAATATCTAAAGTTTAAACCTTCATATATCCCTTATTTCTCTACATATTTCAATAAGAATTCTACCGATAGTCTTGTGATTTTTCATATTAATTTATAAGCCAATAATCACACATCGTGATATTTATCCATTCTATGAAAATATAATTTTACTCTAAAAAAAATATATTTATAATTTTATTTTCTGTTCATTTATCAATAAATTTTCTATTCATGTAAGCCAGCATTGATTTTTTGTTTCTTACCATGCGCCATCTATCCATATTAGCACTGATATACTAGGAATTTTATCGTAGCTGCAGGAATATGGCAAATAAACACAGTGCGAAATAACTCGTAGTCGGCGTCCTAGCAAAGAACGCAATCAGCGAGTTATCTCGTAGGGGGCAGTCAACGTGTAACCGCGTATGACATTCTTTCAAGTATTTCACATACTAGGTATAAAAGTGTATAAGCGGGTGAAAAATAATAGTCATAAATATAAGTAAGACTTATTTTATTTGTTTAATTCAACTTACAGTCATAATAGTGACGTGGTTATAATAATTAATTTGAACAATAAATTAAACTATAATTATTACATTGTACTTTATCTTGCGAAACGTAGAATTACATGTGATACAAATTACCAATCTAATACGTGACAGACTTAGTTTATAATGATAAATAAAAAGCCTTAAATAAATATGTAAAAAAAAAACAATGTGGTTTGTCATTCGTTAAACACAGTAATAAAAATTAATGCTGGATATATATTTTTTAATATCATAAACTTAAACACATAATATTATGAAAGACAGTTCAGAATGCATCAAAAACGTACGAAAACTCCGAAATCGGTACATTTTCTATACACGCGTGCGTGGTACGTAGTTTTTTTTTGTATGGGATTCACACATTTGCAATTCCGAAAGTGGAAAATGCGTGTGTGCTAACATTTAAAGGAGTAGGCCACAGAAAAAGTTTGACGTCTATCCATTATGCTATCTCTTTTTTATACACGTGTCCACCTATATATCTATCTCATTCTTTAGTTATTTTCCGTCATTCATCATCCACCTAGCGGCCGATTTTATAAACAAAAACCACAGCGCTTCTCTTCTGCCCAAGAATTTGTTCGAAGTTTGCTGTTATTGTTACTTTCAAAATGGTTTCTTGGATGCTATATTCCGGAAAATCTCAGAGATTTAAGAAAGATAATATGCGAACATGTCTGATTTTTGAAGGCAGATGTAAAAAGGGAAAATTCAGTGGCAGATATTTGCATAGTACTGTCAGGAAAATATGATGTTAGTCAATAGTTAAAACAGAAATATGTATTCGAACTTTTACGGCGTTTGTGCACTACCCGTAATTTTACCGTCCGGCAGTCCGGTTTTGAAAAATGAAAGCGACTACGACAGTTTAGCGTGATCGAATTTACGCGCAACGTGTTCACGCACCGATCAAGAGCACCGATCTGAAGAAGGATGGACAAAAGCACAAGCCAATCATCGTTTTAAAACGCTAACTGAACGTAAAATTCCGCGTAATTCCGTGTAGTGCACAAACGCCCTTAACATTTTTTTTAGTAACTAACACTATTTTATTATTCACAACATATTATTCTAATGACTAAACCTTAATTAAGCTTAAATTATGAATACAATTACTCGACTGACTATATTTTTTTCACTGGGACATTTCAATTGAAAGATATTTTAATTAAAACCGGTGTGAAATGCTTATTCATGTGAAATATTACTTCATTATTTGGCTATCGAATGAAATATTTAGATTTTAGGCAAACAAGACAGATTCGTAGCTACAATGCAAAATAAATTTTGTTATCTTTGATTTTTTGGATCAAGCTTCCATAAAAAGGTCAAATATTTAAGCCATCTCAAGTAATTTTGAGAATTATTCGTACTTTAAGCAGCAAGATTCAAGTAATAAAGCAATTATCTATTGTTTCAAATAAATATGTGTTTGAAAATTGTTAATATTTAAGTAATTAATGTAAACATGCCAGTTATTAATTCCTTAAACTATTTTTTAAATATTTCTTTAAATGTTACTTTAAAATTATCAAACACTTTATGCTTAGTAATCTTGTAAATTTCTTATTATGGATAAGACTTTAAACCTGTATTTCTCAAAGTAGGCGATAACGCTCCGATGTGGGCGTTCTAAAAGACTTTTACAGGGCATAGGAAGTCTAAAGAGACAGATAGAAGTGCTAAGAAGAAAGATATATATTTTTATTCCTTCCCTCTTTCTATAATGGGACATTCTGGCGATTTTATTTTGATAGGGGGACGCCAGACTAAAAAAGTTTGGGAACCTGTGCTTTAAACCAACAAAATCTTTAATATGTATGACAAAAATAGCTTACTAAAAAATATAGTTTAAAAAAATGTTTTCATATTTATTAAAGTGATCAAAAGTGGAGGATAAGTGACAAAAATGGACCAAAACGACCATTACTTAAAAAATATATATATTGATTAAAAGTAATATATCTAATCATTAGTAAAAAAATTTAACACTTTTTTCATTTTTCAATGTTATTGTATTTGTATTATTTAGTAATAAATCATTCTTAATTCACAGTTTTGCTTCTTTATAACAAACTACAATTTATTTTGAAACTACAGATGCATTGTGATATGGAAAATCTAAAAAGAAAACATTTTCTTATACTCATAGCTTTTGTCAAAGCCAATGTTCTTTTGGCCGATAAATCAATATTTTAATACGTTATTATTTATTTCTTTACTTTTTTATGTGGTTTATTTTAAACTTTGAGATGAAATATGCAAGCCTCTAAGGCTCATATGGCGTAAACTTCATATATTATTTTATACAAAAATAAAAATAAAACAACATTAAACAATTTAAATGAATAACAATTAATTTAAAAATAAAACACAATTAAATAAAATAACAACAAAGAAATATATATTACTCTAATCTTCATTACTTAGGATATAGAAATACGGTATTAGACAGTAAGTCATGGGGTCTTAATGATCTCACGCACTTGGTGTACCTACATTAGGGACCATATCTACTCTGCTGTGGTTCTAAAAATGCTTCGGTTTTCTTATTTTATATTACATTTTATCGACAGTAGCAGAATGTTTAGAGGTTTGGATCATAAAAATGCGGGTTTACATTATTTTCAAATAAAGTGGGTCACTGAAAAATATTTCTAAACCTGTTTGGCAGTCTTTAGAGATCTGATCTGCTTTTAGTTAGTACAATAAAGTATATAGTTAATAAAATAAAGTTTTATATGATATAGCACTGGACTAATATTAGAATTACTTTTCCTTCGTGTGATTAAAGATCACCGCACCAATTTGAGGCAATGCCCTCTGCACCATTTGGTGCCACCAGAATGATCACCATATTATACATTAGGACATTGTTCCGCAAAGTGTGTGCCGCGGCACACTGGTGTACCGTGGTGATTAGTCGGTGTGCCTCAGAAAAAGTCTAGTTTGGTGAAAATAACACAATTGCTCCAAATTTTGATTGCCTGTGTTCAGTTGGCTTATATTTCGCATTTAACATAATATGTTAAATGTGTCGCCTAATTTCAAAATCGGCCAGATCCAATTTTCTAAGATGTAAAAGTAAATGCTCTATCGGAGTGCCAATTGTAGGTTTTATTGTTTAAAATATTTATAAACTTGAAAACCCTGCTAAAAAATACTTAAAAACAGCGTTGTAACACAAATTCCGCTATATTCATGAAACTTGCCCTCTGACCCATATCGGCCAATCAGAGAGCGGGGATAGGTCAAAAATTAATATGATGTCATTATCGGTTTGTGACTCGTGTTTTTTTTTGAAATACTAAAAAAAAATCAAAAAAATTGGAAAATTCTCTATTTCACAATATTTTATGTAATGAGAGGCAAATCTTTGAAACATAAATGTTACCCGGAGAATTTGGCATTTTTTGTAAAATCGACTTACATGGATCTGGCGGATTTTGAAAGTGAGCGACACAAATATGTTATCATAACATGGTAAATATGCACCTCTGAAATTTCTCAATTTGGTAGGTGTACCATAAATATAAAAAATGCGGAACACTGCACTAGGAAATAGTGCTATTTTTCAAAATGATCGCCTCTGACTTAATAATGCAATGTCTATGAAAATTAATAACCTGTTATGAGTTAATGTGAGAAAAATAACGATTTTTCTCACATTAACTCATTGCAGGTAAATTACTTAAATCAAATTCTACCAAACTGTGCATTTGCGTGGGGGGTTCATTTTCGAGTCGGCTGGACAGTTGAAGTCCTCGGAAAACTGCGGCATGTTGGACATAGGTCCCAGGACCCTAAACCTTCCTGGGGAATGTACTCCGAGTGTGATGTAAGTCTTGAGAGCTTCCGGACGATGAACTGAACACCAAATGTTGGCGGCACTGAGCCAAAACAACTGGAAAAATAATAAAAAAACATAAAATAAAATAAATTGAAGTCGTATAAATTAAAGCACCTTCCAGAAAAGCGCTCAAACCATTAAAGTCTAGTATTCGTTAAGGCGCAACTTAATTTTCTCTAAATCTAGGTAACATTTTACGTAATTAATTTTTTCTGATTAATATTAATCAGTCTTAATAAAGAAGCGGTTAGCTTCGAAACCGGTAGACATTATAATTTTGTTATAATAAAATATTTATATTAATTTTAAAACAAAGTTACATTTTAATTATAAAATGGAAAATCACAAAATTAGTGCTTCAAATATAAATTATATTTAATACGTTTTCAAGTTGCTTTGAGGGTGATAAAATAAGGCAGTATTTACAGACCTGTTTAGGGGTGTAGGGAAGACCGGGTAGGGATGGTTCCTCTCCGTTGCGTTTGACCCATTTCAAGTAAGCGAAGTAAACCTCCTTCAGACCACCATTGTCGGCAATGTTTTCACCTTGTGTGTTTATTCCATTTAGCTGGAACAAGGGAAAATACTTAATAATACCTAAGCGACTTATACGAAGACATGGGCTGCTCGACGTATGAGGAGCTGCAGAGGACTTTCGAAAATAGGCGAGAATGGCGAAAGCGATGTCATCTGTTGTTACAGACTAATCCTCAGGATTGAGACCAGAGAGAAATACTATAAATTTAGAGAAAATCTCAATCGCACAGTTTTGGGCCCCACAGGTACGCACGGATTTGAATTTTTAACCCTAGAATACTGAACTGTCGTAAAAATTAAAATGTTATAATGACGATTCCTGGAAAAAACAATGTTCGCGTCGTTTCACGCTACCTTATTCATAGCACCTTCCTAATTTACCTTTTTTATTATTTTTTTTATTACGTGATCTCTTAAACTTAAAGAATGTTACTATTACTTCTTAAATTTTGATTATCTTATTTATTTCCATTTTAATGTCGTATTTTTTTTGTTAAGTAACAACGCCACCGTATGACAGTTTAGTAATCTAGTGTTAATGTTATTTTTACCATTTTTCGTATTACATATATAATCAATGGTTCATTTTACTCGGTAAATACCACCGCGAGTATTTCTTAAAATCTTTTGTGACACGTGTTTCGATTTGCATTTAGCATCACCATCAAACACCGATGTGTTTCAAATTTATATAAAAAGGTGGATATTACCACAGACTGACCCCTGAATCCATTGATGAAATTATATACTTGTCTTTTTCAGTAGGTTTTATTATTTCCTATCAGTTCATGCATTTTTGAAATATTTTAAATTTTTAAAATCTACTATTTAATTTTAAATGGTATTTCCACATTTTGATCATCTGTAGATATAACTAAGACTAAATATGTTGTATTTTATAATTAAGAGCCTGGAAATGTGCTAAAAATAACGACTTGCAAATCTGACTTGATCAAACTTTCAAAGGAGATACAAGGACATTATGGATACCTTACTTTTAAAATATTATTTTATCAATGAATAGTTTCCTCGTTATGTGTGAAATCAAGTTTCTTTCGTGTGTCCCAATAATTTAATAAAGTCTTGGAAGTTCTATATATATATGAATTAATTTTTAAACATTGTTCTTGAATCACTAGAACTCCACTAGAGACATCTATTGGTGAGATAAAAATAAGCTTTTTAATCGGCAGAAACTGCTGATTTTAATAGTACGTGAGGTCCGAATCCTGGATAATAATCACACACATGAGAAACGCCAGAAAATATCATGTTCATTTTTATTGTTTAAGCTACTTATACTTATACTTTGACCAGATAATTTATTAACAACATTTTGAGTGTGTCCAAATACTTGCACAAAATCTGGATAACCTCCAATTACAGAAGTAATTTTCATATAATTTTTTGACATCTCATCACAGATGAAGAAGAATAGTGATTCAAGAACAATGTTTCAAAATTGGTTCACATATATAGAACTTCCGAGAATTTGAGTAGTGTGGTTGTCAATAATGGGTAAAATTGGTGAATGTTACATGAATTTAATAAAGGTCTTAAAGGTGTACCAGAATTGCAAATATTGATCTCGAGAAAAAAAAAATATCTTCGTAATGTGCATATTTGGCTTGGAAGTTTGTCGACCACAGCCTTAAGGCTATAGATTTTGTTTGTTTTACGTTTTACCATAACTTACATTGAGGCCAACCTCCTTTGCAGTGTAGTTAGAATATTGCTCTATTATGCACCGTGCCTTCTCCAGGTACCGAGCCTTAGTATCCTTCGCCCACCAGTTCAGAAGGTTTCCTTCCTTGTCAAATTGGCTACCCTAAAAAAACATCATTATTATTTAAGATACGAGTTAGAAGGAAAAGTAAAATAATATATGGCAGAATGTAGTATTTATTGATTCGGCATTAACTTTGTAGAATGACGTACTGATTACTTAAAAAAAACATAGAAACTAACAACTCATTTGACTCACATGCAATTAATTATAAACAAAAGTCAAGTCATGGACAGTTTAGAAAATTTAGAAAAACATTATAATTTCAATTCTGATAAAACGTTAAAAATATGCTTTTTCAAAATACATCACCATTATTATCTATGTTTCCTTTTACAAAAAGTCTCATTCCTCAAAACTACCTCCCTCTATTCATTACCCGACCAACCTTTATATATTTATGTATACCGAAATATTTTTTTTGTTGTTCATTAGTATTGCTATTCAACTGTCGATGAAAGCTACTATAGTTTTCAAAACTAGCTGTTTAAAATAAATAGAATATTTTCATTTGAAATTGTTTTATAGAGGCGTAAAATAAAGGGAACTGAAGTAAGCTCTCTTTTAAAGAGGTTTCTCTATAAGCAGGGTTGACTGTAAAGGTAATATTACTTGATCGTCGAATCCGTGAATGACTTCGTGTGCGATGATGAATCCAATTGCTCCGTAATTCAAGTATCGAGGTCGTTGTGAAGAAAAAAAATCACCCTGTAAAACTCCAGCAGGAAACTCTGAAATCAATTTTAAAACACACTTTGTTAAAACATACATTCTGTATGGAAAAACCCTGACATGACAAAATTAAAATATGTAAAATTTTTGTGGGACCCATCATGACATATCGCTCACTCTTTTCAACAACGTCATATGTCAAAAATCGAAAATTTTTAGTTGTGCATATTTTCGGAATGTCCAGAAAATGTACCACATCCCAGCAAAAGCGGCATATTTTTAACTTAATATTTACCCACTTTAGGGCAGAAAGTGTTGTTTTTGCATTTTGAAGAAAAGGTATTGTTTAATTATTTTTTTAAATATACTAAATATTTTTCAAATGGAGAAAAAACATTCAGGTTTTACCTGAAAAGATATGTTGCACAATAAAAAGTTCAATAACTGGCTTGTCATTTATTTTTAATACATTTTATTATATTTTTTTACTTTAAAAACGTTCTCCTGAAAAATCAAGTTTTTTTTTATATTTGACGTTGTTGAAAGGAGTGAGCGAAATGTGATAGAATGCAGAGCGGACATCGCAGTAGCAAAAAAACGCACTTAGAGTGTCAGAAATTAAGTCTCTAAGGAGCATATCTGGAAAGAGTCTACGAGATAGAATAAGGAACACCAGGATAAGGGAAATATGCGAGATCGAAGATGTCGTTAGGTGGGAAAGGCAACGAAGAAGACTGAATGGGACCATCCAGACCCCTCCACATTGCATTGTTCGTCCAACCTCGACGAAGGAAGACGACTTCCAGCCAGACCACCAAAAAGATGGGTTTACACAGCTGGGAATCGACATCCCAGGAGGCTAATCCCCCTTTAATTTTTTTAATAATATTTATTTCTTGCCTGAGAAAATTTTTCTTGCCTATTATGTACAAGGATTTATTCATTCATTTCAAGCCCTGATCCGCACCTAATGGTGCATAGGGCACTGCATTATATAAACGCAGTGTTGTCTTGATCGTTAATACATGAAGAAAATGTGATCAGCCATCCGCTTCAGGTACCCGTCCAGGGTAATATTAAATAAATATTAGAGTGAAAAAATCATTTATATTTATTTGACCCCCCTGGTAATCGAACCCGGGACTTTCAGAACGGTAGCCGAGTGTGCTTACCATTACACTACGGAAGTGGACAAGGATTTATAGCATACTTAATTTATACGTCTACAAAATGATAGTAATGTGTAAAGTTTATAATAAATTAAAAAGTTTGATCCCTAAAAACAATACAATAGACACAATGGATTCAATATCTTATATCAATCAAAATTTATCTCATTCATTTGTCTTATTCTAAATAATTTTCTTAATAAGACACCATTAAATCTGATAGATCTTTATGTCCTATTGCCCCATCAATTTTTGTCAACAGCATACCTTCTTTTGGACATTCTGTTTCCAATTTTAATCTTTCTTTTTAAAAAATTGGACATATCCACAGTAAATTAGGGAATCAAATCGACGTGCCCTACGTAAAGTGTTCTTACTACATTTTTGTCAATTTGAGATATTTGGTGTGCGTTATCAACTGACCGTTATCTTCTCATATAAAAAAACTAAAAAGAAATATCAAATAAATTACGCCTAGTTTTCAGTCGTTTGACAAGATGATATCTACATTGAATTTTTTTAAATAAACTGAGCTCCTAAAATGCTAACCACTTAATTTTGACAAAGCATAAAGTTTTAAAACGATTTAATTGCATTATTTTATCTTGTTTTTGAATGTATAATACAAGTTTAGAATATTAGATAAAACCGTTAATAAATAAAAAAAAACACATTTAAAAAATCTTCTAAGTTCTCTCCTGTAAAGTAACAGATTTGCAGATAGAGTACTTTACGTTGGGGCCGTCGATATAATGACATTCACAAATAGAGTTCTGTCTGATTTTAAAAGGGATTTTCAAAATGCTCCATGACCCGTAAAATGGGTAATCTCCATAAAACAGACCACAAGGCCTACACCAAGAAATTGTAGAAGAAGATATTTACGTATGCTGTTTTCTATGGAAGAGTAGAAAGCGTTGACTATGGCTGGTTGTCCATGGGTACTCCACTCGGTTCTGTTGACGGGTTCCCTCAAACGTCTGGCATTGTAATCTATATGGAACTTGGTACAGTTCAATGCTGATCTAAGGTACTGATTTTGACCCAGCTCCAACTGCAAACAAATATCAAATATTATTTGACCCAGTTCCAACTGCAAATACATATTGAATATTACTTGACCCAGCTCCAACCGCAAACAAATATCAAATATTATTTAACCCAGTTCCAACTGCAAACAAATATTGAATATTACTTGACCTAGCTCCAACTACAAACAAAAATTAAATATTATTTATTATAATTTCTGGGTTCAACGAAATTGAAGTATTTTTGTAAGTAATAAAAACACAATTATTTTTTTTAAAATAATAATAATTAAAAAGAGTACCTAAACTTCGGAATTTTATTAATTTACTTAAACTTCACGTACAGAAAAAAAATGTTGGCAGGCTTATTAAGCAAAAGCAATATCTTCCGACCAACCAAAAACAGACTAGTGATATTGATCAAAACGTTTGATACCATATAATATAGGTGTTTGCAATCAGACGGTAGATAGTACTTGAACATTTAAAAAAAAACATAAATTACAAATTAATGATAATAAGGAAGGCAAAGGAAAAAGGGAATTTAAGGAAGGAAGTAGAGGGAAAAACTAAGCGAGGAGTTTTAATAGACAGTTTTAATAGATTCTAATGATAGAAAGTAATGTCTTTATAGACGTTTCCAAAAGTTATTAGAGAAGGTGCCTTTCTTACAAGGAGAGGTAATTCACTTAATAGTCTGGCCGCTTAGATAGAGAAGGAACTACTGAAGAATGATGTGTTATGGCGAGGAATGGAAAGTGTTCTTTCTTGGGAAGAACGAAGTGATAGACCATGATTTGACACCGGGGTACTTCTAGAAAATTTGGTGGTGGATTTACAAACTTTCATTATTTTGATGGACAGTGACAGGGATATTGAAAGCTTTTAAATGTAAATTGACAGTAAAATCAGTATTTTGATATTTAAATAGTATTTTGCTACAACTAAAATGAGTATATGAGTAATAAATATGTATTATAGATATTTTACCCCCTGGTAGTATTCGTTGATTTTATTATTATCAACTAGTTCGCGAGGATAAGCAATGTGCGAGGTCATATTATCAGCCTTCTCTAATGCTGCTGCCCTGGTCACTTCATCCATCCAGTCAACTTCTTCCAGATTGCTTCGGAACTCGTTTCTTAAAATAAATAACAAAAAAGTAAATTAATCAATAGTAATAAATGTTTCAACACTTGATAAGACATCAAGAATTAAGGTTTAAAAAATTAACACTTGTATAATATACCGCTTAATGAGTTTTATTTCATTACACACGTCTTATTTCGAAAACTACAGATGTATTATTTTGAGATCTCAAAATAATACATCTGTATGTATCTTATGAACCAATTTAGAAACCTTGTTCTTGAATCACTAGAACATATACATATATATATATATATATATGTATATATATATATATATATATATATATATATATATATATATATATATATATATATATATATATATATATATATATATATATATATATATATATATATATATATATATTTGTCCGCCTCCGTAGTGTAATGGTCAGCACACTCGGCTACCGTTCTGGAGGTCCCGGGTTCGATTCCCAAGGGGGGTAAAATAAATATAAGTGATTTTTTCACTGTAATATTTATTCAATATTACCATGAACTGCTGCCTGAAGCGGAGGGCTGATCACCCTTCCGTCATGTGTAAACGATCAAGATAACACTGCGTTTATATGACACAGTGCCCTATGCACCATTGGGGTGCGGATAAGGGTTTTATTATTATTATTATTATATATATATATATATATATATATATATATATATATATATATATATATATATATATATATATATATATATATATATATATATATATATGTATATATATATATATATATGTATATATATATATATATATATATATATATATATATATATATATATATATATATATATATATATATATATATATATATATATATATATATATATATATATATATTTATTATAATAATAAATTAAATATGGCATATGTTTTACCAACCTGATATTTTTAACCATCTCCAAAGCGGCCTTCTTGGAATCTTCATCAAAATGCTTCCTCACATACATGGAACCAATTGCAATTCCTAGACTAACAGTAAAAGTATAATTATTATTGTCAATAATTAGTTAAACAGTAATAAAATATCTTCATAATTTGTTTGATAGTCAAGTAAAAGAGAAAAATAAAATGTAAAAAAGAAAATAAATATTAGGGGGTTGAATTAGTTCTCGCCGTTTATAAAAATTTAATATTTCTCTGTGATTTAAATAGATTCTTTTCGCTTTTTTTTGTTTTCCTGTCCCCTGCTGCCTCGAACACGTGGCACTTTCAACCGCCTCAAACAGCCTCAAAATTAAGGCTATGGGCCTTGTTCATCGGCAGGGAAACTGGGTCCCGTATTCTCTGAAGGAGAGAGATATGGAAAGGCGACTTTGCATGTGTGATTCACTTTTGCAACGGCATCACAGAAAAGGTTTTTTGCATCGCGTCATCACCAGCGATGAGAAGTGGATCTTCTTCGTCATCTGCCAGCTAGGTCAGCCACTCCCTGCTGAAGCCAGCATTGCAAAACGCAACATTCACGGCTCAAAAACGATGCTTTGCATTTGGTGGGATCAGAAGGGAGTAATTTTTTTCGAGCTTCTCAAAGCAGGCCAAACAGTCACAGCAGAGCTTTACAAGCAGCAAATGATCAAACTGAAAACAGCAATTGAAGAAAAAAGACCAGAATACGCAGCCAGGCACGAGTCGATTCTCATTCTGCACGACAACGCGCGCCCTCATGTTGCCAAAGTGGTAAAAGAACAGATAAACTCCTTCGGCTGGGAGGTTCTGTCACACCCGCCCTACTCCCCTGACGTCACACCATCCGATTATCATCTGTTTCGGTCCATGCAGCATGGATTATCGGGAGTAATTTTCAAAAGTTATCGAGAAGTCGAGTTATGGGTTGAAAATTGGATTGCCTCAAAAGACAAGGTTTTCTTTTATAGGGGAATACGACTTCTTCCTGAAAGATGGGCCAAAGTAGTCGAGAAAGAATGGCAATACTTTAAATAAATTCTTACTTTTGAAAAAAAAAATTCAATTCAAAATACTACAAAAAACGGCGAGAATTAATTCAACCCCCTATTAATTAACAAGGATTTTTGATAACCTATATATATTTTAATATATTACATGAATTTTCAGATAAGATCAGAATGAATGTCTCTTTGATAAATACATGTATCAAATTAAATTGATTAATCATATTTAAATGTGGCAAGTAAAAATTACAAAATTAGTGTTTAAAATTTTGATTATTTATGGTTTTTAAGGACCTTGAGAATGAATTTTTATTTAAAAATATCTTTGATTAATTAACGATTTTAATTTAAGGATGATTACAATTTCCAAGTCACCTGTAACTGACGGTGGTCACACACTCTTTCCAGTTGGGTTCTTTGGCTGTAACTCCCGCAACCACCCCTCCGTACACCAGCTGCTTCTGCTTTAGTTTCTCGTTAGTGTACACTATGGAGTCCTTCACCGCTCGCCATATCATGTAGTTCGCCTGCACTCTCTTTGGGGTCCTGGCTAACAGTGACTTGAAAAACAAACATAGAAGCACGTTTTAGTCATAATAAAATTAAAATAAAACCTTTATCCGCGCACCAATGGTGCATAGGGCACTGTTTCACATAAACGCAGTGTTATCTTGATCGTTTACATATGAAGGAAAGGTGATCAGCCCTCCGCTTCAGGTACCCATCCAGGGTAATATTAAATAAATATTAGAGTGAAAAAATCATTTTTATTCATTTGACCCCCCTGGGAATCGAACCCGGGACCTCCAGAACGGTAGCCGAGCGTGCTGACCATTACACTACGGAGGCTGACGTTTTAGTCATATTTGACAAAATAACATTATTAGATTCTTAGAATTTGACGGTCTTTGTGAGAAGGATGTATGGATAAAGCCGTGACCTATGCTTCATATAGCTACTTACGCAGTGCCTACCTTAGTTTAATGTAAAACTGTGTTAGTAAAGGAAATGTGCGTGTGTGTACACATAAGGCACTGTATCGTTTTGACACAGAGTTGCCTTGATAGTTTTATATTTATGAAGGCAAGGTGATCAACCCCTGCGGATCCAGGGTAAAATGTTTTATATAAAAATGAATATTAGGATTAAAAGTCACTAATATTTATCTCGCCTCCCGAAATTGAACCCAGTCCCTCTAAAAGGGTAGCTAAATGTCCTAACTATTAAACCACGGAGGTGAATCGAGGCTATTAAAATTTAATCTCATATATACCAGAAGTGAGACTTAATTCAGAGAAGTGATACTTTTTTTTAAACCCTTATCCGTACCCCAATGGTGCATAGAGCACTGCATCATATAAACGCAGTGTTATGTCGATCTATAACACATGAAGGAAAGATGATCAGCCCTCCGCTTCAGGTACCAATCCAGGGTAATATTGAATAAATATTAGAGTGACAAAATCACATATATTTATTTGAACACCCCCCCCTCCCTGGGAATCGAACTCGGGACCTCCAGTACGGTAGCCCAGCGTGCTGACCATTACACTACAAAGGCGGATAATCAATATGGCAGTGAAAAATGACTTAAACTATTTTAAAGGAGTAATTTTAAATTAATATAATACTGAAAAATCACTAATATCTCTTTAAAGGGGTAAATTTTAAATCTGTGTAACAGAAAAAATCACTTAAGTATATCTATTACAGTGAAAAATCACTAATACTATTTTGAGTGGGTCATTCTAAATCAATATTACATAGAAAAATAACTTAAATATATCTTTTTAAAATGCATGATTTTAAATCATTATAACAATGAAAAATTACTTTTGAATGGGTACTATTTTGGATGGGTAATTTCAAATTATATAATAGTGAAAAATCAGTTATATTTATTTTGATACCCCTGAGCAGTGTTGCCTTATGCAAAACCAAAAAATCTGAATCAAACAGTCTAGAAATCTGTATAGAATCAATAACCCAAAATCTGTAAAAAATAAATTTTAGAACCAATAAATTAGGGTAGTTTATTGAAAAACTTTTGTAATTGCGTAGTGTTCCATGACAAGGCAAAATAGTACCCTACCCAATAATAAATAACACACCCCAATATAAAACAAATTCTCAGCTACTTATTATCAAATGTTAATCGTGCTCGAATCTATACAAATTTTATTTCTTCTGTTTTATCATATACTATGCCCATTCCAAAAATCTGTATAAAACTAAAAGTTCTACCTAAGAGTAAAATCTGTCATCTGTAACGGCAGCCTAAAATCTGTATCAATACAGATAAATCTGTATATATCGCTCACTCCTTTCAAGAACGTCATAAATCAAAAAACTTGATTTTTCAAGAGAACGTTTTTAAAGTTTACAAATATAATACAATGTATTGAAAATAAATATCAAGCCACTTACTGAACTTTTTACTATGCAACAGATATTTTTAGGTAAAACCTGAAGGTTGTTTCTCCATTTGAAATTTTTTAAATATATTTACAAAAATAATTAAACAATGCCTTTTCTTCAAAATGCTAAAACAACACTTTCTGCCCTGTAGTGGGTAAATATTAAGTTAAAAATATGCCACTTTTGCTGGGATATAGTACATTATCTGGGCATTTCGAAAACATGCACAACTCTAAATTGACGATTTTTGATTTATGACGTTCTTGAAAGGAGTGAGCGATATGGCAGCACTGCTCCTGAGAACAAACTTCCTTAGTTAAATCATTGAAAATACTTACAAACAAATCCTCCAAATATTTTGGAACATAAACGATGAGTCTGTCATCTTCTGTTACTGTATTGTGAGGGCTAAGCAACCTATTGATGGTTTTCAACCAAGTGAAGCTGAAAAAAAAAGTTATATTAGATTATTAACAGTATGTGAATGATGGGAATATAGTGAATGGTGCACTGATATCAGTTACAGCAAATTAAAGCCTAATAGCGAATTCTGAACTAGCAATGATCAACTTTGAAAACATATTTTCACGAAAAAAACTTGGCACGATCAAGTATACCAAATACTTGAAAGTGGTCAGGTTAGGAGTCGAAACAATCGGTGGGTATGTATGAGGAGATGTATGAACGTGGAAGAGGAGATGAATGTTTGCAAAGACAGAGTGGTGTGGCGTTCTATTCTCTCTGCCTACCTCTGCGGCGAAGCGGCGTGATGGTTAGTTTTTTTAGTTTCAATGCTCAACGTTCTTTCATAGATTTTTCGTATACGCATTGCTTAGCCAGTATTTTTTTTAAATAGAAGATATATATTTCTGTTCTTATTATACACAAAAAAACTTAATAATCTCATACAATTTCTTTGAGTCTAAGCGGCTCATATTAGAAATAGGTATCAATTTGCGGTAGAGTGGTTTCAAACCCAGAAACTACTCGAGAGTTCGCGACACTAACCACGGGACCACAACCCGACACTATTGTGAAATCAAACATTTTAAAAATGTGCGCTTTCCGTTAAATTTATTTTTCATTTAAACAAACCGAGCCCCAACAAGTAAGTTTATCAATAAAAAGGAAAAAAAATAAGTACATTCTATTCATTAAAAAAGTAGCCTTTAAAATCAGTTTTTTTAAATCTATAAATACAACATTTTGATTTCAAACAATTTCATATAATAATTCTTATATAATCATCAGATTTTTTTTATTTTCTTACTATCGTACTATTTTTTTATATCATGAAACATTATTAGAGTAAAATTAAGGTAATGATATTTTTTAATACCTTGGATATTTCATATTTAGTTCAGCAATAGAAAATGAATTGTAGAGGGCATTGGCGTCTCTACGTTCTTCTTGGGGCATTGAAATCTGTAAAGTTAAAAAATAACAATTATAATATACTACTGTAATAAAATATCTTTGTACCATAAATAAATTTTGCTAGGAGTTTTTGTTACCAAGTACCTGAGAAATAAATATTTTGCCTTTATACTTTCAGGTTATAATTTTACAATAGTTTTTTTATAAAAAAGAATACTTAAAAATGTTTTGTTCTGACATTTTTTGGTGGAACTGAATTTTATAAGATAAAATAAGAACTATATTGTTTGATAGTGTGATATCAGTCTGATGAAGTCAGTTACAATGAAACCCAGTCACTGGTCAAATAAAATGAACATGGTCAAAAAACTTTTTACAAAGTTCTTATTTTACTATTACATAAAAAATATTTTATTTTATATTTTGTATGTGATTTTTTGTTGTTTATAAATTCTTGATTTATATCAAGATTTTTATTTGTGTCTCAACATATTTGAAAAAGTTATTTGAGATGGAAATATGGACCAATCAGGAACATCTCAGCATTTGCTCATTGCTGGGAGAAAACTACCTAAACTCTTGACTGTCGTCAGCAGACCTTCTGTTCCACTAGAAGAAGGTTTGGCATTTTCTGTCATACCTTGGTGTATGGCACCAATGTTTTCACTATTTTTATCATATATGATACCACCTCTCGTATAATTTCCTTATGAACTAGTATGCATACGATGTCGGATAGGTCCTCACCCAGGCTCCTGCAACGCGCCTACAACTGTTATCTTTAAAACGTGCTGAAAAGTGAGAACTATGGCTCTCTTCAACTTATCATGGCAGGGACAATAGAGGAACGTCGAGGAGTTGGAAGGAAGCAGACATCTTATCTGAGAAACATAAGATGTTGGACCGGGATAAGAAGAGCTTCGACTTGAACCTCCGAGATGAAGACTCTCCGATCCATAACCGGAAACACATTGCGAGACCGAGTAAGAAATACCGACATCCGGAGCATGTGTAAGGCGGAGGATATCGTGAGGTGGGGACGACAACGAAGGCGATACTGAAATGAACATATAAACAGAATGTAAAAAGACAGACTCCCACGTATCGCGCTTCAAGGTAACCCTGAAGGACGCAGACCCCCAGGCAGACCTCCGAAAAGATGAAAAGACAGTTGGGAGTCAACATCCCAAGAGCGACATGCGAAGGCACAAACAGATCCTAGGATCTACAAAAAGAAGAAGATAAGATGATAAGGAAGGGTTGTTTTAGAATCAGAGGACAGAGAACCCTTTCCAGAGTGATCGCCAATATTTGCAAGATCTCATACTTACATTTGCAATGGCCATTTCAAAGTTGAGTGATTCAGCAAGCTCTGATTTGGCAGTCTCTTTATCTGCCCCCAGTATTACAGCAATGTCCACCATGTATTCGAAATAAGCTGTTACAAGTTTATCGCTCATTCCCTTGATCAGATATTCACGATTTAACCCCAGTCCAGGCTGATCGATCTGCAAAATAAATGTTCCAATGCCATATTGTTAAAACTCACCGCAAAATGTAGATCTTTGAAAGTGTTTTCAAAACATATTATTGAAATTAATGAAATTATGATGCGAAATTCATATACCTGTCGTAAATAACTATGGAATAATTAAGAAACAATAAAAGGTAATGAAAAACATTTCAAGAGTCTATGTTTATCCTCTTAGAGAAAGGAATGCCACTAATTTAATAATAACATTGAATTATTATCCTTCTCTTTCAAACCCTCATCCGCACCCGATTTTGCATAGGGCACTGCATCGTAGCGACGTAGGGTTATCTTGATCGTTAATTGCATGAAGTCAAGGTGATCATTCCTGTGCTTCTTGTAACAGTCCAGGGTGATATGTAATAAACATGACAGTGAAAATCAACCATATTTATTTTTAACACCCCTACGAATCGAACTCGGGACCTCCAGCAGGGTAGCCAAACGTGCTACTGGGTGGATAATAATAAAGAATTACGTTTTTTTTAATATTATTAAAGTTTTAATTGGTGAATGCCGCTATTAAATAATCGTTTTTACCTTATAGTGGTATTTACCAAGTTAAATTTAAATTAAAAGTGGATAAATATTACCAGAAAGTGACAGCCAAATCAACTTATGAAATATTAGATACTTATGATTGACTTTTTATATTCCAAGTTTTTTAAAATTTATATTATTTAATCATATGCAATTTGGAATTAAAACAAAATTAAAACCGACTACAGAAGTCATAACATAAGCTTTCCATGATATAAATGCAAAATGCTCTGTATTTATGCCTATTCCAATATCGTTATGTTATATTATATAATAAATACACTATTCTGACGATGGTTTATAGATAAGTTCAAAACCAAAACTAATAACACTTTGATTTAGCTAAGAAATCATTGAGTAATAAGACATGATTCAAGATCTGAGAAGGGTGATGATTAAATCGATCCTCTTCTCTTCATTCCTTCTCGTGTCTGACATCATCCATCAATTAGTTGTTTTAAGATCTGGATTTTGGTTTCTGAGTGGTGACGGATATTGAGTTTTCATTGACGGATTGAGTTCATTTGAGTTTTCCCAAAACTGTTTCATAAACAGATCTAGTTTAAACATGTACTTCAATAAAAGCTCGATGAAACGGACCTCTATTTAATGAACTTCAGATATAACGGACAAAAAATCCGGTCAGTAAATATTATACGCATTTTCGTAATTTTAGACAGTTTTATTGTAATTTAAAACATATTAAATTTTTTTTTACAAAAATTCTTCAATTTCATACTATTTTCGTGAGCCTAA
Source organism: Brachycentrus maculatus (assembly GCF_059751285.1). Classification (NCBI taxonomy): domain Eukaryota; kingdom Metazoa; phylum Arthropoda; class Insecta; order Trichoptera; family Brachycentridae; genus Brachycentrus; species Brachycentrus maculatus. The sequence goes on along the minus strand of NW_028281679.1, from coordinate 204,614 downwards.
GCAGCTCATTATTTGAAATAGGTATCAAATTGTGGTAGAGTGGATTCGAACCGAGAAATTCTGACTCAATAGTCAGCGACATTAACCACGGGACCACAACCCGACACAAATTGATTATGTAAAAAAATAGCAAACTTCAAAAGTGCGAACAAAGCTTGATTTATTTTTCAAAGCAGAATTACCGAAAGCAATCGCGTCGATATCAAACAGCAACGTCACTTCACGACGAGTGTCCGAAGCATTAAATAGCACTTTGTTTGTGTTTTGTATTGTTTATTTATATCTAAATACAGTGTTTATATTTTTTTTTTTAAAGTTTTTGATTTACGTATACCTTAAACCTGTTTTTATACAACGGATTTTCACCATTGGGTACGGATAAGGGTTAGAAAAAAATCAATCATAGTAACCCTAAAAGTTCTGGTAGGCAAATGGTTAAAAAGGTCTAAGTCCAATTTAAAATGTTCAAATCAGTTTGAAAATAAAATTTTCCAAAACAAAGTATATATTTACTTATTTATTTTTTTACAAAAATGTTAATAATATTAGTATATAACCACTCACCGAGATTTTTATATCTACCGGATTCGATATTAAATATTATTAAAATATTATATACTAATATTATTAACATTTTTGTAAAAAAAAGTAAAAATGACTAACTACAAAGTAAATGCTTTAAATATTAATAATATTGAGAATACAAAGTATGTATATATATATATATATATATATATATATATATATATATATATATATATATATATATATATATATATATATATATATATATATATATATATATATATATATATATATATATATATATATATATATATATATATATATATATATATATATATATATATATATATATATGTATATATATGTATATGTATATATATATACATATATATATATATATATATATATATATATATATATATATATATATATATATATATATATATATATATATATATATATATATATATATATATATATATATATATATATATATATATATATATATATATTTAAATAAACTTACTGTAATCAATCTCGTTGTTGAGTTCTTTATATCAGGAGCTATGCTGAAGTCAAAAAAGTATTTGGTTGAGTAACCAACTTTGTTGAAATTATACATAGCGTCAATCCAGTCAAACTCTGCTTCATTCCACTTTGATCCTTCAAGCACTGGCCATGTGCCCAGCTCCTTGATGACTTCCAGAATCGGCGTTATCCCATCTCTTTCGATCTCGGCTGTGGAAAATATCAAAGAAAAGTTATCAATGAGATGCTGGGAATCGGTCTGGGTAAGGTGAGGTCATTCAGAAAATTCACATCAGTTGATGAGAAAAGATAATTTTTATCACAAAGCTACTTTTTGTCGCAAAGACCACGAGACTTGTTTTTATGTAACTTGTAATGCAATGTTTTTAATACGGTGCTAGAAAAAAAGTTACATTCTACTACAAACGTTTTATAAAAACATTTAAAAAAATAAGTGCAACATGTTATTTGAGAACTTTATATAAAATACGAACATAAAATAACGGTAAAAAAAAGATACATGCTGGTTGTGACTACATTATTTATGTTTATGTATATGTTGCCTCGGTGCTCCCCACAGATTAGATTTTATTCCTTTAGACTTGTGTATTTTCAAGTATTAAATAAATAATAATCTGAAAAAGCTCCTACCCCCTCTTCATCTTTCAACGTCCCAAGGATACAACTACAAAATTTAAAATTAGTCCCAAATTTGGTGTTTGTAAATGATGTGGAGTGCATCGAAACACGTGTCGCATTAGATTTTAAGAAATAGTGGTATTTACTTAGTAAAATTTATTTTGAATACTTAAAATATTTTTTTTTATTTTTATTTTTTAAAAATTAAACACTTGAATATACCACTTTAATGAGTTTTATTTATATTTACAACTAGTTTCGAAAATTTACAAATTATTAACCTGCGTATTATACGAGTAACAACTTGGCTCAAATTCTTGGAAACTCAAAATCAAAAGTAAATATATTAGATAGATGTGGTATTTATGAAATTTCTTACGGTGACTACGATAAAAAATATACTGGCCAAACTGCGAGAAGTCTAAAAATTAGAATAAGAGAACATCGCCGTGGACTAACAAGTAATTATTTTTCGGAATTCGCAAATCATATCACGGAAACTAACCACTCATTTGAATCTCATACACTTATATTATTTCGAGAAATAAAAATACTTTGTGTTTTGATCCACTCACATTCTTATTAACCAACTAGTTTCGGCAACAACCTGTTGCCCTCTTCAGGGTTTAATTTATGACTTTAAATAGTCATAAATTAAACCCTGAAGAGGGCAACAGGTTGTTGCCGAAACTGTTTGGTTAATAAAAATATGAGTGGATCAAAACACAAAGTATTTTTATTTCTCGAAATAATATATCAATATGATCCACTAAAGTTAATGCTTTCAATATTCAAAAAAAAACTCATACACTTAAATTATTACACTCTATTACAAATAAAGGTCAAGTCATGAATAATTTAGAAAATTTAGAAAAAAATAAAATAAGAAATTCAGATAAAACTTTAATTAATAATTTACTGCTTCAAAATAGGTCACCATTATTATCAATATTTCCTTATACAAAAAATATTGTTCCTTAACCCCCCCTTTCCCTATATTTATTAACCTATATATACCCCTAAACATATGTTTTGTTCGTTAGTTATAATTTTTACCAAGAGATGAAAACATCTGTTTTCGAAACTACTGTAGTCGTATATATAAATGAAACTCATTAAGGTGGTAAATTCAAGTGTTTAATTTTTAAAAATAATCAACATGTCATTCCACAATGTTAATGCCGAATCAATAAATATAATAAATGTTTTATGTTTATGCAACATGTTTTAATGTTTTATATTTATGCAACATGAAACGGTTACTTACTTGTATTCATGCACGATTTATACAAGTTCCTTGCCAATTGGAAAGCTCTTGGTTCATCTTCGACGGCACTTTCTTCCAAGAGATTCCTTAATTGTTGCTGAAGTTCGTCATTTATCACGGAAAACGTGTTCACCGACACTTTATCATCTGGTATCTTGGTCGATTTGATGAAGTTTCCACAAGCAAACTCGTAAAAGTCATCACAAGGGTCTGCCTCGGTATTCATGTGCTTCAAAAGGTTAGATGCTATCAAAACAAACAAAATGGTTTTATATTATTATTTTGACATCTCATCAAAGATGAAGAAGAATAAGTCTGGGCATTTACGGGGCTGACGACCGTCATAGGCTAGTTTAAGTGATCACTTTACATACGTGTAACATTCACCGATTCTACCCATTATTGACAACAACACTACTGAAATTCTTGGAAGTTCTATATATATATATGAGCCAATTTAGAAACCTTGTTCTTGAATCACTAGAACTTCACCAGATCTATAGGTGAGATGAAAAGAAGCTTTTTTATTGAGCAGAAACTCTTATATTAGTATGTGAGGTCCGAATCCTCGATTATAATCATATACATGAGAAACGCCAGAAAATATAATTTTTATTTTTAATTTTTTTAGCTTATAATTTGACCAGTTAATTTATTCACAACATTTTGAGTGTGTCCAAATACTTTTTCGCAAATCTGGATTATCTCCAATTATAGGAGTTATTTTTCATATTATTATTTAGAAAATTATTAGGAAAATTATTTGGACACACTCAAAATGTTGTAAAATGGTTTTAAGTTTTGTACTGACATTTCTTAGTGGAACTGCATTTTATAGAATAAAATAACAACCATGTAATTTTTTCCACATTCGTTTCGTCGCTACCGGCATCATCAGACTGGTGTCGATGGTGTCGGTTACAACGAAAACCGGTTGCTGGTCAAACGAAATTCATGTGGAAAAAATTAAATATTTGTTATTTTATTCTATCAACAAAATGAATGGATGGCGGAATAAATACAAAAAAACTAGAAATTCATGTTTTTCTTTAATAAATTGCATATACTTAAAATAAGACCCCAGTTTTCTGAGATAATGTTACCGACCTATTTTCTAATGAGCCGATGACATTGTCCCCAACGCGAGTAGTAAGTAAATTAAAAAAGCCCAAATGAGAGAATTCGAGAAAAAAAATGAAGAAGCCTACATCCAGCAGTGGAGAGACAGCTGACAAAGACGAAGAGACTATAAATAAGTTATAAATCAGCTACCTCAGCCAGCGCCCATTATGTTAAAAAAAAGGCCCTGAAAAGGAACACTGGAACTAATGCCTCCGTAAATATTTTATACCGTACCGCAGTGTGCACGCTTGCTTTATTGTAATTTGAAAAAAAAGGACATTTTGTTGTGTGAGTCTACGTATTGAGTGAACAACCTACGTACCGTAGAATGGGGCTACTTGAACTTTAATGTGTTTAAAAAGAGATTTAAATTTATATTTGGAATAATGAACGTTTCGTGACAAAAAGTATCACCTGTCAGGGAAACAATGAATCATGTCGATACGTTCATTATTGTAGACCAAATACAGATCATTTTTTTGTACTGGGCTCAAGTAACACATCAAAGTTCAAGTAACCCCGTTCTAAGGTATTGGTTAAAAAAATTGAGGTAAACTACAGCACTATCGAAAATTTTACATAAATTGGGGATAAACATTAATACATTTTTAAAAACAAATTAAGAGTTTATAAAAATATTTTATAAATAACTTTTTTGACGTGAGGTCGTGATGGTTTAAACAATTTCTGTTAAAATATAAATAAAAATAAATTTTACCAGCAGTAACACAACTTGGAGTCAGACATATTCCTGCCTTGTCACGTCTTCCATATGATGGATATTTATCACCGGTGTAATATGACTGGTCACTTTGAATACTCGGATCTAAAAAATATATTATATTAAATAATGGTATATTTGGTAACATTCAGAAATATTTGAGTATAATGTGATATATAAAATTAGGTAATAAGGTAATAAATCTGTATAATTCGTAAAATACTTGTTACTGACACGGTCTTGACAAGGTAAAGTAAGGTTACAATGAAATCAACAAATAACAATTTGTAGAACTAATAATATTAACGATTATACCTTAAAGGATAACAAGTGATTAAAATATGACAAGCGTGACATTTTTAAATATGATGAGTGTAATAAGGTAAGGTAAGGTAGAGTTACAATAATATTAAACAACCTTAGGCTGTAAAAAATTGTTGCTGGTAGCTAGGATCTAGGATGATTACACGAGGTACATATTATAAGCATGATAAGGTAAGGTAAGGTAGAGTTTTTGTCCGCCTCCGTGGACTACCGTTCTGGAGGTCCCGGGTTCAATTCCCAGGAGGGGTCAAAAAAATTCAAGCGATTTATTCACTGTAATATTTATTCAATATTACCCTTGACTGGTACCTGAAGCGGAGGGCTGATCACCTTTCCTTCATGTGTTAACGATCAATATAACACTGCGTATATATGATGCAGTGCCCTATGCATCATTGGGGTGCGGATAAGGGTTTGAATTGAAAGGTAGAGTTACAGTAATATGAACTAAGTATAATCTGTAGAATTACTGTTGACAATGACTGCAAGAGATTATAACACGAGATAAAGAAGGTTGACAAGGTAAGGTAAAGTAAGGTTACAATATATTAACCAACCATATTCTGTAGAATTACTATTGCTGACAATGACTGCAAGAGATTATAACACGCGATAAAGAAGGTTGACAAGGTAAGATAAGGTAAAGTTACAATAATATTAACTAACCATAGTCTGTAGAATTACAGTACTGACAATGACTGTAAGTATGATTACACGTGATGTATGTGAATGATAAGGTAAGGTAAAGTAAAGTTACAATATATTAACCAACCATAGTCTGTAGAATTACTGTTGCTGATAATGACTGCAACATATGATAACACGTAAAGAAGGATGACAAAGTAAGGTAAGGTAAAGTTACAATAATATTAACTAACCATAGTCTGTAGAATTACAGTACTGACAATGACTGTAAGTATGATTACACGTGATGTATGTGAATGATAAGGTAAGGTAAAGTAAAGTTACAATATATTAACCAACCATAGTCTGTAGAATTACTGTTGCTGATAATGACTGCAACATATGATAACACGTAAAGAAGGATGACAAAGTAAGGTAAGGTAAAGTTACAATAATATTAACTAACCATAGTCTGTAGAATTACAGTACTGACAATGACTGTAAGTATGATTACACGTGATGTATGTGAATGATAAGGTAAGGTAAAGTAAAGTTACAATATATTAACCAACCATAGTCTGTAGAATTACTGTTGCTGATAATGACTGCAACATATGATAACACGTAAAGAAGGATGACAAAGTAAGGTAAGGTAAAGTTACAATAATATTAACTAACCATAGTCTGTAGAATTACAGTACTGACAATGACTGTAAGTATGATTACACGTGATGTATGTGAATGATAAGGTAAGGTAAAGTAAAGTTACAATATATTAACCAACCATAGTCTGTAGGATTACTGTTGCTGACAATGACTGCCAGGATGATCACAAGACATGTGAGTAATATTAGTGCCAGAGATGAAATTATTGTCAAGCTCCGCTCCAGGCGAGTCCGCCTCTCCCACCAATTCGGTTGTCTGAAATAATATATTTTTAGAATACCTTATTCTAAGTTTTACAATTATTTCAACTTTTACAACTCTTTCAATTTTTACAACTCTTTCAAATTTATCAACGCTTTCAACTTTTACAACTTTTCAAATTTTAAAACTCTTTCAACTTTTCCAACTATTTCAAAACTTTTAACTCTTTCTCTAACTAGTAGTTGGAGGGGTAAGCCCACTTCTCCTTTCTTCGGGGATTTTTTTGCATTGCATTGGATTATACATCGGATGAATGACAGTGACTTCTTCTTGTAGATCTAGGCTTGGTGTTTTGATGGTATGATTCATTTATGAATCCATTACATCTTTTATCAAATTACTACAATGTACAAATTCTTTCAAGAACGTCATAAATCAAAAAACTTGATTTTTCAAGAGAACGTTTTTAAATTTTAAAAATATAATACGGTATATGAAAAATGAATATCAAGCTACTTACTGAACTTTTTTTCTGTGCAACAGATCTTTTTAAGTAAAACCTGAAGGATTTTTATCCATTTGAAAAATCTTTAGTTTATTTTAAAAAAATAATTAAACAATACATTTACTTAAAAATGCAAAACCAACACTTTCTGCCCTTTAGCGGGTAAATATTAAGTGAAAAATATGCCTCGTTTGCTAGGATATAGTATATTTTCTGGGCATTCTGAAAACACGCGCAACTGAAAATTGACGATTTTTGATTTATGACGTTCTTGAAAGGAGTGAGCGATTTGTCCAATGAGCAATCCAGTGTATGAATGAATGAATTTTTTAAAGTCATATTAATTTGTGATTTATTAATCTTACATTATACATTAATTATTCTACTTTATAAAAAAAATATCATATTTTTTACTCTTTGTAATTTTATATTTATATATTTTTAAATCTTCTCATTTCTTACAACTGTTTATTTTATTTTTAAAACCATATTATGTCCTTTCAATATTTTTTCATGTTATAAATAAATAAGGTTAGGTTAAAAAATATATATTACAAACAATATGGTATGCCATATTGTTTGTTATATACAACATTTTGAGTGTGTCCAAATACTTGTTCACAAAATCTGGATTATCTCCAATTACAGGAGTTATTTTTATATTATTATTTTGACATCTCATCAAAGATGAAGAAGAATATGGAAGTCTGGGCATTTACGGGGCTTACGACCGTCATAGGCTGATTTAAGTGATCACTTTACACACGTGTAACATTCACCAATTCTACCCATTATTTACAACCACAGTACTCAAATTCTTTGTTATATATTTATTTTATTTAATTTATTTAAAATAGTTACAAAAAATATTACAATTAAATGAATTTTCTTAGGATTTTCTACTTTTAATGTATCTTAATACTAGTTACGCTGTTACTCTCCGAAAACGAGACTAACTCTTGTACTTGGAGAGAGACTTACACTCACTGTTTATTATTTATACTTATGAATAAACATAGTTTAATATTATTTTTTTACATCTCATCAAAGATGAAGAAGAATATGGAAGTCTGGGCATTTACGGTTTAAGTGATCACTTTACACACTTGTAACATTCACCAATTCTACCCATTATTGACAACCACACTACTCAAATTCTTGGAAGATCTTTATTTTTGAAATTTTGTTCTTGAATCACTAGAACTTCACTAGAGACATCTATTGGTGAGATGAAAGAAAGCTTTTTAATGGGCAGAAACTCTTTTATTAGTATGTGAGGTCCGAATCCTGGATTATAATCACACACATGAGAAATGCCAGAAATTATTTTCATTTTCATTTTTTAAACTTATTATTTGACCAGATAATTTATTCACAACATTTTGACAAGTATTTGGAAACACTCAAAATGTTGTGAATATCTTAATACTAGTAACGCTGTTACTCTCCAAAAATGAGACTAACTCTTGTACTTGGAGAGAGACTTAAACTCACTGTTTATTGTTTATACTTATGAATAAATATAGTTTCAGTATAATAAACTTACTTAATGATTGTGTCATTTCCATTATTGGCCATTCGTTCTCTTGTGTTTTGTTCTTATCTGAAATCATTTAATAATTATGCTGATGTATATTTTATGTTTTTAAATATTATACCCTGTAAAAATAACTTTGATTCTCAAACCACATTTTTCTAGATCTTCTCAAAATAAACTAAATGGCACAAAGTCTTTATTTATATTGCATTGACGATTGCCATGATTCAAAATAAATTTATTATACGCGTCATTGCAAAAAAAAACTTTAAAATGTGAAATATAACTAAATTAATTGTATTTACAGCACTAAAAATAAAGCGTTATCATTTTATTTTATTAAAACGAAATAAATAAATCACTTTTAATACTAAATTACCTCATTAAAAATGGTTTGACATTGTCATTTAGATAAGACTTTTAAAAATATAAAGTAAACATCGATTATTCAAATTTTTGTGACAATTCTCTATATTATTTCCGAGTATATAATAATATTTTTATTTATACTTATATATATATATATATATATATATATATATATATATATATATATATATATATATATATATATATATATATATATATATATATATATATATATATATATATATTTATATCTATAGGTATATATGTATGTATTTAGATATCGCTTACTCCTTTAAATAACGTCATTTATAAAAAAAAAAAAACAAATTTCGAAATGCCCAGAAAATATACTATATCCCAGCAAAAGCGGCATATTTTTAACTTGATATTTACCCGCTACAGGGCAGAAAGTGTAATTTGCATTTTTCAGAAAAGGCATTGTTAAATATTTTTTTTTTTTTTTATAAACTAAATATTTTTCAAATGGAGAAAAAATCATCACGTTTTAATGAAAAAGATTTGTTGCACATTAAAAAGTTCAAAAAGGGGCTTGATATGTATTTTTAATACATTTTATTATATTTTTAAACTTTAAAACGATCTCCTGAAAAATCAAGTTTTTTTTTATAAATGACGTTGTTGAAAGGAGTGAGCGATATGTAAAATATATTGAAGTATGCCAGGCTTTTTTTTCGTGTAACACGGTGGAACGGCGTTCCGGTACCTTTTTTCAAAGATATTGTATATATTTTTTTAAATGTTCAAAATCAATTAGACGAAACGTACTAACATAATTATGATATTTGTTTATATAATTCGTCAAAATGATAACATTTTGTAATTTAATGAATATTTAAATGATACATATTTGATGTTTATTTTTTTAAGTAAAATCTTGACAGTGAGTTTCGGGAGCTTTTACGTTAAAAAAAAGCCCTGTACACAATATTGACGTTTTATTCTGTGTTGTGGGTGTTGTCACTTTTTACTTGGTTACATGATAAATAATAAATTGATGTGAAAAGGAGTGAAATATGGGTTGGAATAATATAAACGTCGTTCATCGTCTTTCACATTGTTTACGTTTTGAGAATCTACATCTGCTTTAGCTCCTGGAGGGAAACTCACTGACATACGCTTTATGGATGTGCTCGCATTAAAAGCGGAATAATATTTTTGTAATCCAGAACGCGTTTTCCTCTGGTTTTATTAAAACGCCGATAAAATAAATCACTAAACTTAAAAATATACATTATTCAAAATAATCCCTCGTTTTCTCTTGCCGACATGTCGCGTATGATGAAACCGGCGGCTCCTACGTAAAGTACTCTATCTGCAAATCTGTTATTTTACAGGAGAGAGCTTAGAAGATTTTTTTCAACGTATTTTTTAATATTATTTTGAGAAATAAAAACCCTGAAGAGGGCAACAGGTTATTGTCGAAACTAGTTGGTTGTTTATAAAAATGTGAGTGGATCAAAAAACGATGTCTTTTAATTTCTCAAAATAATATATCAATATGATCCACAAAATTAATGCTTTCAATATTCAAAACGTATTTTTTTGTATTAATTAACGTTGTATCTGAAGTTCTAAACTAGTATTATGCACTAAAAAACACGATAAAATGATGTATTAAATCGTTTTAAAACTTTATGTTTTATCAAAATTAAGTAGTTAGCGTTTTAGGAGTTCAGTTCATTTCGAAAATTCGACAAAGATAGCGTCTTATACGCCTGAAAACTAGGCGTAATTTGTTTAATTTATATATTTTTTGTTTGTTTATATATGTAGATAACGGTCAATTAATAACATACACCAAATATCTCAAAATTGACAAAAATGTAGTTAGTAGCATTTTACGTAGGGCACGTCGAAACCATGGATAAAAAGTTTAAAGATTATAGATTAAAGAGATGGATAAAAAAAAACATGCAAAAGTTTTATTTAAAAGAAAAAAATGTTTACTAACCATCACGCCACTTCCCCGCAGGGGTAGGTAGAGGAAGACCTAGGAAAACTTAGCATGATCAAGTATTTCAAATACTTGAAAGTAGTCCGGTCAGGGAGTCGGAATAATCAGCGTGTATGTATGAGGAGATGTATGAACGTGGAAGAGGCGAGGATTGTGCGCAAAGACAGATTGACGTTTCATTATTTTCTCTCTGCCTACCCCTGTGCGGAAGCGGTGTGATGGTTATTTAGTATTTTTTTTCTTTTTTGCGAGATGTGAGATCCGAATCCTGGATTATAATCACATACATGAGAAACGTTAGAAAATATCATTTGCATTTTTATTATTATAGCTTATAATTTCACCACTTAATTTATTTGCAACATTTTTAATGTGTTCAAATACAAATCTGGATTATCTCCAATTATAGGAGTTATTTTCATATTATTTATTGACATATAAAAATATCCTTGCTACCATTATACTACGGAGGCTTGTCCGCCTCCGTAGTGTAATGGTCAGCACGCTCGGCTACCGTTCTGGAGGTCCCAGGTTCGAATCCCAGGGGGGATCAAATGAATATGAGTGATTTTCTCACTGTAATATTTATTCAATATTACCCTGGACTGGAACCTGAAGTGGAGGGCTGATCACCTTTCCTTCGTGTGCTGACGAACAAGATAATACTGTATATAATGCAGTGCCCTATGCACCATTGGGGTGCGGATAAGGGTTTGAATTGAAAAAAAAAATATATATTAAAATAACTCCTATAATTGGAGATAATCCAGATTTTGTGAACAAGTATTTGGACACACTCAAAATGTTATATCGTAGTCATACAGGAGAAAGTGACCAAGTGCATTTTTTTAACAAAAACGTGATTATTGACTGTTTGATATCTTACTAGTTTAATATTGCCCTGAAAAACATCCCAAAGGATTTTAATCTGGAAAGTATAATATATTGACTTGGTAAAAATGACTAACCGCATTGATGTTTATTTTGTTGCCAAGCAAAGGTGACTTAAATGGCCCTCCTGAACATTTTACGTTTTGGTAGTTAGTCACTTTCTCCTGTACGACTACGATATTATCTAATGTTTACGTTAAGTCATAATTCTCGGTTTACGACCTTACGTGTGTTTCCAGCAAAGGGGTGATATATTATTACATACATTATATGTGCATCATACATTTACAGCGAATGGGAGACACTAAAGGTCAGTGCAGGTAATAGCCAATTATTTCCGTTTGTACGTTCAGAAGGTCACTAAATGATTTTACATCACGTATTCATTCTATGTGCATAGATTCAGATGTCGTTATTTCCATTTTTATATGTTTATTTGAGATTTATTTTAAAGGTTGCCCTTATTATTTTTTTTAATTTTAGAAATTAAAAAGTCTTCTGGAGATCAAACAAAGTGCGACAGAGAAAACACAAGATGGCGAAGTAATATCAGTTTAGATAGATATTTAATTACTTAAAATGTTGTTTCTTTGTTTTTCCAAAGCAATACATGCTTATTGAGTCAAATACTATTATAAAAACCATTTATATTATATATTCATAATAAACATAAGTGTGTGACCAAGTTTTTGAACACGAGGTTTGCGAAGAGATATCATTACTTCCTATGTATAACTATTTCTTTAAATAAAAGTAATAAATAACATTTTTAACATAACATAACATTTTTAACAATTTATAAAATAAATTGTTATTGATATATACAATCTATAATTATTCAATTTCCCAGTTAATATGTACCAAGTAAGAGAAAACGCTCCAAAAATCCTGTAACAAAAATATAATGTATGATTAAATATACTACTAAAACATTATTGTGATATTACAATTTTTTACTGAATTCTTCTTCTTCGTCTTATTCCTCATTGCTGAGGGTTGTGACCCTTGCAGAAGCAATGACTCTTCTCCAGTTATCCTTGACTGCGCTGCAACCACTGAGGTGCCTGCTGCTGCCTTAATTTGATCGGTCCATCGTGTGAGGATCTTCCTCTCCCTCTCTTTCTTTCCAGGCTACCGATCACAACTAGTCGTTCCAGGCTATCCTCGTTGCCACGTGCAACGTGTCCAAAGAACTGGAGAATCCGTCGGGTACAGATATTGGCCGGAGTCAAGCCATCCAAGCGTAGTTCCTGGCGAATGGATTCATTGGTGCGTCTAGCTGTCCATGGGATTCGGAGCATGCGTCTCCAACACCACATTTCGAAGGAATCAATTTTTCTCCTTTCTGCTGCTTTTATGGTCCATGTTTCAGCAGCATAGAGAAAAATGGAGTGGACCAAGCTCCTGACAAGCTTCATCTTGGTGTTGTTACTCATACCCCGGTCTTTCCAGATTTTACTGAATAGGTGTATGTTTAAAATAAAGGGCAACCTTTAAATAGATCTTATAGATTCTATTTTTATATTATTCATTTTAAGGGTTGCCCTTTTTCATTTATTTTTTTCTATTTTTTTCTCTCCATTTAATTAGACTAATCCACAGCAACTGTACACAGGCCGTGTACAGCTTGTACAAATGGATATAGGTGCACACATATTTTCATTTGGAAACATGAATTACCACGAGACTACAACCAGATACGAAAAATTATAAATATGAATGGTCAAATGGAGATTGTTCCACGTGTTTCCGAGATTGTCACAATACGTATCACATATTGGTCTGGGTGCCTAGATACAAAATTATAACTGTCATGGTATCGTAGGAAAAATCGATTGACGATGACATTAATATTTAAACGCATTATTATAAAGTACCTACCAACTGGTCGTGTTGTAGAGCTGAGAGGCCAAGGACATGATAGTAATACAGAACTGAGTAGGTACTATATCGCGGGATAATACAGAACAATACAGATAATGAGTAGGTATTGTATCGAGGATGTACTGGCACAAAACGTTAACTCGAAAATATGCAATTTTGACCTAATGATGTATATTATAAAGTTTTAAACGTTCTTTAAACTGGAAAAATACACTAAGTAATTTGAAATGTTATATATGTGAGGTTTTAAAAGTGAATTCAATTTTAAGTTTAATAGCGGGTATTTTATTCAGGCAAAATAAAGGCTTTAAACGACAGGGATTATTCAAACGGGAATTAACTTTTTTCCAGTATACCCACGATAAGTACATTTATTTTTGGTACTTAACCAGCTACTTTCTGTGATTGTTTATGAATTATAATTTATATTTTAATCGCTAATTTGTTATTTTCCATTTTATAATTAAAATGTAACTTTGTTTTAAAATCACCATAAATATTTTATTATAACTTAGTTATAATGTCTACCACTAAGAAATGTCAATACAAAGCTTGAACTTCGTTTTGATTTTAATATACTGTTATTTATTTGAATCCTATTTGTTAAGCTTTCATCGTGTTTTCAATAATGTATTGCCATATCGCTCACTCCTTTCAACAACGTTATAAATCAAAAATCGTTAATTTTCAGTTGTGAATGTTTTCGGAATGCCCAAAAAATGTACTATATCCCAGCAAAAGCGGCATATTTTTAACTAAATATTTACCCGCTACAGGGCGGAAAGTGTTGTTTTTGCATTTTAAAGAAAAGGTATTGTTTTTTTTTTTTTTAATATACTTAATATTTTTCAAATGGAGAAAAAACCTTCAGGTTTTACTTAAAAAGATCGGTTGCACAGTAGAAAGTTCAATAAGTGGCTTGATATTTATTTTTAATACATTTTATTATATTTTTAAACTTCAAAAACGATATCCTGAAAAATCAAGTTTTTTTATATAACTTGCACTCTGTTTTTAAAGGTTTAGAGAAGAGAACTAAATAAAATAGTACAATATTTTTTTTTGTTTTTTTTTTTAAAAATAATGTATTGCCTCCTATGAACTTTAAACGTTTGCAGTCTTTACTTTAGGTTTACAATAAAGAGAATTTAACAGTTTTCTCCATCGCGTTTTATATATTGTATTGCCATTTGAATTTAAGAAGCTTGCTCTTTACTTTAAGTTTTGGAATAAGGATAACAAAATGGGATTTTCATTATGTAATGTATGTTTTCATAATGTATTGCTATACGAACCTAAGAGGTTTGTACTCTTTAGATTCGGAATTTTTAAAAGTTTTTTATACTATTTTTTTATTGTATTTTAAACAAAGTATTGCCATATGAACCACAGAGGTTTACACTCTTTACTTTTAGGTTTGGATAAAAGAGAATTCAATGAATCAATTAATAATACAGAAATATTACTATAATTTGGTTTAAGCGCTATGTCGTCGATGTTTGCAATTCTTTGAAGATAAGGAAACACAGTCGGTCCGGCGCATTCTCGCAGAAAAATAAATTCCACGAAATGCATATTCTTGACGTCATTCGTGTAACTCTGACCCGGTCTCATTTCTGGTTTAAACCGAGCAAAGAAAACGTCAAAACCAAAGCCATAACGACCCAGAAAAGTATATTTCAGATGCCCGCACATAACCCTACGGAAAAGACTGAAAATTTATCCATTCTTTTGAACTCTTGGAAGAAGTCCAATACATTTCGTAAACACGGCTATATAACTCAATTAAAAGATTTGAAATTGATTTGTGTTATATCTGCGGGCTGGAAATAAAAGATAATGTGAATGGAGACGAACAGACTAAACAAAAAATGTTATAATTGATTATTAAAAAATCCATTAACACAGAGTTATCATGGAGTTGGGAGCTATTCTCAATCACATACGATATTTTGTGTGATTTAAACGACCCGGTATTCGTAAGTCACAACTTAATTTTCTCTCAATCCTGCTAACATTTCACGAAATTGTTTTTTTTTTTAAAACACCGTTTTTGCATTGAAAAAAAAAAAATTATTCTTCGAAATAATTAATAATAATAATATAGTAAAACCCTTATCCACACCCCAATGGTGCAAAGGGCACTGCTTCATAAAAACGCAGTGTTATCTTGATCTTTTACACATGAAGGAAAGGTGATCAGCCCTCTGCTTCAGGTACCAGTCCAGGGTTATATTGATTAAATATTAGATATATTATATATTAATATTTATTTGACCCCCCCCCCCCTGGGAATCGAACCCAGCCATATAAACAAAATATTAATTATATTCATGTGTTAACGATCTAGATAACACTGCGTTTATATGATGCAGTGCCCTATGCACCACTGGGGTGCGGATAAGAGTTTGAATGAATCAAATATAAAATGCAAAACTTGGTGAAAAAAAGGTTTAAAAAATTGGTAAAAAATTGGTACTATCTAATCCTTATTTGCACCCAATGGTGCATAGAGCACTGCATCATTTTTGTTTATATGGCTGTGTCAATAATCAGAGCTGTGGTTTCACCAAGATGGCGCAACATGCCACACGGTGGGTGCCACCGTTAATTTATCGCGGAAAATTTTAATTTGTGTACCTCTAAAAAACGTAAAGAGACTATTTTTTGACGCGATTTATCCGACCGTTATTATTGCCGAACGCACGGGAAGATGAGCGTAAAGGCGTCTAATTTTAAAGACCCTTCAAAATGTTGACGCAGTATATAGAATAGTCAGTTAGCTAATGTAATAATCAACGGGGTAATTAATCACACCTCAGTGAAGGGAACAGTTGGAATTGAAAGGTAATTTATGCATATTACCTCCGCACAATAAAGGGAAGGGTTCCCATGAAAGGGACATTTACAATAAAAAAAAAATAAAAAAATTCGTCGTGTTAAATTGTGGTCCCGTAGTTCGTATCGCGGACTCCTAAATCAGAGTTTCTCGGGTAAGTCAGAGTGCTCAGCGTCATCTATGTGCCATAAAACCTGGAAATTAATGTTAATATCATCATAACTATGTATATGATTGTTGATAGTCTTTTCTACTCCCAAATACCTAATTTACACTCTCCCACAATTTGATACCTAATACTTATTTTTTTTTACAGAAATGTTAATAATATTAGTTTATAACCACTCACCGAGATTTTTATGTCTAACCGTTTCGAGACGTACCCGTCTCTTCCTCAGGACAATCACTAACACAGCATGCAAACAATACCGCACTTCACCACCATAGCACCATTTACACACTCAAAACTACACAAAATGTCTAACACATGCGATTTTCGGACGACCCGAAGACCAACATGCACTAAAGTTTTCAACACAGACATGTATTACGAGCCGAGGTTTAACATGCAGTGACTGGTATATACTAATATCATTAAAATTAAAAAAAAAAATAATAAGTAAAAATGACTAACCACAAGGTAAATGCTTTAAATATGAATCATATTGAGAATGTCATACCTATTTCTAATAATGAGCCGCTTGGGCTCACAGAAATAGTATGAAATTGAAATATTTGTGTAAATAATAAAAACACAAATATTACTCTTATATAAAAATAAAAATAAAACTTGTCGCACACCTAGATCAAAACTGTATGAACTCAAAAATTATGATTTTTTAGATAACCACATATTCGGATTCTACAAACGAAGAAGCATATGTATATCAATTTATCCGATTTGTCAATATCTTAAATATTATTCAAAATATAGCATATTTTGGTGAATAAAATAATTCGATTCTCTCTGCCTACCCCTTCGGAGAAGCGGCGTAATGGTTAGTTAGTTAGTTAGTTAGTTTTCAGCAAACAAATCTAAATTATTATAATTTCTTACTTCATTTATAATTAATTAAGGGAATAAGGTATGAATGTCCATATTTTTACGATTTAAACCACTATTTTTTTATTGTGTAGTGACTTACTGTGTAATATTTGAGTATTTTATTTTAGCGCCGGAAGGGAAAGGTTAAATTTGACAATTTTTTCATTTAAATAAAATGTAATTTCTCCCCTCTGTGATGCACTGGCCCGTTTATGGGAACCCACCCCTACACACGCACGCTGTGTTTACTCAGATCATAGACAACGTGTAGCGCTAGCTACTGACAGCTCTAATTAGGATAGTAATTAATTCAAATTTACGGCTTTTAATTGTGTACGCCTTCCGAGTGACCGCAGGTGGGAGCCTGTATGGTAATTGGATCGAACTTCCATATTTTTCGTGACACTAATTAATTTGTGACATTCCCTTAAATTACAAATTAATTTGATATCTGATTTTAATTTTCAGACTCTGAAAAAAAAAATTCGTTAGGGCTTTTATATTTACATGAATTGGCGTAATTTCTCGACCTACTACAGTTAACTAATCAAATATTATACGTATCCAATTTCCACATTCTTCATGACACTAATTAATTTGTGACAATTCCTTAAATTACAAATTAATTTAATATCTGATTTTAATCTTCAGTTCCTGAAATTAATAAGATTCGTTGGCGCTTTTATATTAACATGAATTGGCATAATTCCTCAACCTATACATCAAATATTATACATATCCATTTTCCACCTTTTTTGTGGAACTAATTTATTTGCGACAATCCCTTAAATTACAAATTAATTTAATATCTGATTTTAATCTTCAGTTCCTGAAATTAATAAGATTCGTTGGCGCTTATATATTAACATGAATTGGCATAATTCCTCAACCTATACATCAAATATTATACATATCCAATTTCCACATTTTTTGTGGAACTAATTTATTTGCGACAATCCCTTAAATTACAAATTAATTTAATATCTGATTTTAATTTTCAGTTTCTGAAATTCGTTGGCGCTTTTATCTTAATATGAATTGGCGTGATTCCTCAACCAATACATCAAATATTATACATATCCAAATTCCACATTTTTCGTGGAACTAATTAATTTGTGACAATCCCTTAAATTACAAATTATTAAATATCTGATTTTAATTGTCAGACTCTGAAATGAATCAAATTCGTTGGCGCTTTTATATTTACATGAATTGGCGTAATTTCTCGACCTACTATAGTTAACACATCAAATATTATACGTATCCAATTTCCCCATTCTTCATGACACTAATTAATTTGTGACAACCCCTTAAATTACAAATTAATTTAAAATCTGATTTTAATTTTCAGACTCTGAAACGAAAGAAATTCGTTAGGGTTTTTATATTTACATGAATTGGCTTAATTCCTCGACCTACTATAGTTAACACATCAAATATTATACTAATCTAATTTCCACATTCTTCATGACACTAATTAATTTGTGACAACCCCTTAAATTACAAATTAATTTAAAATCTGATTTTAATTTTCAGACTCTGAAATGAATCAAATTCGTTGGCGCTTTTATATTTACATGAATTGGCGTAATTTCTCGACCTACTATAGTTAACACATCAAGTATTATATATGTATATATATCAAATTTCTACATTCTTCATTACACTAATTGATGTGTGACAATCCTTGAAATGACTAATTAAGTAATTAATTTAAAAACTGATTTCAATTTTCGGTTTCTGAAATTAATGAAATTCGTTCTTGCTTTTATATTTACATGAATTTTCGTAATTCTCGACATATTATTTCTTTATTAATTTTATTTGTTCGGGAATTTTACAGCTTAACATTTAAAAAAATATAAAATAAATAATTGTTACATTAACAAAAATAAACATTACACTACATTAACAACAAAAAAAGTTACATTAATAAAAATAAAAAAAATTACATTTCAAACAAAAAACATATCCAATTTCCACATTCTTAGTGACACTATTTAATGTGCTACAATCCCTTTAATTACAAATTAATTTAATAACTGATTTCTATATTCTAATCTACTCATGACAAACAAACCGCACTACTCAAATAATACACTGGGCTTATAATATTTTATTTCACATGTATATATATATATATATATATATATATATATATATATATATATATATATATATATATATATATATTTATATATATATATATATTTATATATATATATATATATATATATATATATATATATATATATATATATATATATATATATATATATATATATATATATCCATATATAAATAAATAGAGCGAGGAAGGGAGAGGCTTGCACACGTCAATTCAAGGTAGAGAATAAATCAATTGAACCTCTATATTCGCCAGCTTGATTCGCGATTGACAATTTTCCAGTTCATGTCCTTTTGTAACAGTGTTGTAAATCCTGCAGGAGGTGTAGGGTGTCATGAAGCGCTCCAGAACCCGGGACGGGATGAGCTTAATTAGTTTACAAGTCAGTGTATTAAGTTAAGAGCGTTTAACCTAATTGCAGAATGTACCCACGTCACTAAATTGGATTGAATTTTCAGAGATAATTTAGCCTTTTAATTATTTGTTTCAGGGGATTATAGCCTGAACACTTACACACCATAAAAAAAGAATAAATAAAAGCGTTTAATTATGAGGTTACATCGTAAAATGCTATGCATTCCTTGGACGTATGTGGTCAGCAACTCAAATGTGCTCCAAAAACGCAAGTCAAATATGAAGATTTATGAGTTTTTTTCGCTATTTTCGGACCAAAAACATAGAAATCTAGGTGAAAATGTTATGGTATTGACCAGGGGTGGTCAAAATGTGGCGCGTGCGCCAAACGTGGGGCGTTAGATGATTAACATATTTTTTAAATAAATAAGCTTTATGTTATATATTAAAACCATCTTAATATTTTCAACACCAATCAGCAGTACAAGCTTAGAAACCATTTGAAAATGTCGATTATGTCAAATTGGTAATTACGTGGACCCTTAAAATCAGCACTTTGAACCGATTAAAGGTATTCTAAATATGGCTACATCGTAGAATGCTACGCATTCCATGGACCAATATGGTCAGCAACGTGAATGTGCTCGTAAGAGCAAGAGTAGGAAGACAGTTGCTGACTGATAAAAAAGACAAGGTGTCTTATCTGGGGCATGTTGCTTAGAGGAGAGAAGTATGAGCTATTGAACCTTGTCATAAAAGGCAAAATCGAAGGTCACCGAGGTGTGGGTAGAAGGCAGATTTCCTGGCTCCGGAATAAACGAGATTGGGCGGGGATCATGACCGTTTAGGCGCTGTTTAGAGCTACCCAAGACAAGGACAATTACTCTCAAGTGATAGTCGACGTCAGGGGGACCTGACAAGACAGTCACAGAATAAGAAAATTTAAAAAGATGTCAATGGGATTAGAACTGTTGAGGGGCTTTGATGAAGCAAAAACGCTCACGACAACGCTCCAGCTCATTAAAGTTTCAGAACTCTTGGAGTGTTTGGCCAATCACTCCACCACTGCTCTTCCTCACCCACCCTACTCACCTAATCTCTCTTTTTTCTGACTTATTCTTGTTCCCCAAACTTAAAATACCTTAGAAATGAGAAGATTTGAGAAGATTTCCGAGGTTAAGGCAAATGTGACGAAGAAGCTGAAGAACATCACAAAAGAAGCATTTCAGGACTGTTGTGAAAACACCGTTGGGATAAGATTTTTAAATGGTCCCAGTCATCATACTACTAATACTTTTAATTAAAATGTAACTTTGTTTTAAAATCACTATAAATCAAGTTTTAAAATATTATTTTTAAACAAAGTTACATTTAATTATAAAATGGAAAATCACAAAGTTAGTGCTTCAAATATAAATTGACGATAATTGATAAATATCTGGGGTTTCACAGTTATTAGAAAGAGTTATTAGAGTTATTAGAAATGTATTTCGTCTACCGTACACCACTCATGTGAAATTCATTTATTTGATCACTAATATCATACCTTTTGACATTCTACTAACATATGAGATTACAAATATAATGCTGAAAATAATATTTAAAACGACTCACAGCAACACCAAACTGATATAAAAAAAATTGACATCGCATCAAAGATGAAGAAGAATATGGAAGTCTGGGCATTTACGGGGCTGACGACCGTCATAGGCTGGTTTAAGTAATCACTTTATACACTTTATACACACGTGTAACATTTCTACCTGTTAATAACAACCACAATTACACAATTACACAACACCAATTCTACCCGTTAATAACAACTACACTACTCAAATTCTTCTAAGTTTATATGAACCAATTTAGAAACACTGTTCTTGAATCGCTAGAACTTCACTAGAGACATCTATTGGTGAGACGAAAACCTTTGACGGTCGTCAGCACTGTAAATGCTCAGACTTCCATACTCATCTTCATTTTGATGAGACGTTAAAAAAATTAACAGTTACATTGTGATTTCCCATTTTACAATTAAACTGTAACTTTGTTTTAAAATCACTATAAAAAGTTAGTTAATAGTGATTTGAAAAACCAAGTTACGTTTTAATTATAAAATAAATCAATGAATATCATTAAAATACAAATGAGAATATATGAGAATCAATTAATGTGAATGAGAATCAATAAATTATGAATAAGGAAACATTTATAACTCTTCCGTTTAAGATTTCCTGTATAAAATTTGAAATAATTATGTAGATTGCCAAGAGCTTTTATCACTCATCAATTTTAGAGTACCGGGAGCACAGACCATAAACAATTTTTTTTCCTAAAATGCACACAAAGTCCTACCAAAACTCATTTTTAAATCGAGCCAGCGATATGTGCAATGTAATGCTTAATGAAATAGACGAAACGAATAGATGAAATAGAGAATATTGTTGATGTCTATTTGACTAGTTGATAAAGAAAATTTCTATTATTTGATACAAACATGTAATGTAAGTTTATTATATAGTTATTCAATTCAATTCAATTCAATTTCAATTCAATTCAATTCAATTCAATTTATTCAATAAAAAAATAATATATACAAAAGAAACAATATTCAAGGCGTATATATTAAAAGTAAAAGTAAGCAAGAAGACTTAAAGGTGTAGAAGAATCCCGCTTCGGAAAACTCCTTCCGACACATGGAACAGATCAATATCCAATGTGATATTGTTCAACATAGCGGTAGCTCTTCCTACAGGTATAACCATCGGCAGGTTGGTCCTGTGTATAGGAATGTGAAGCAATATATGCCGACGCTGTCTTAGGTAACTATGAGGAACATACAGACCAATGCTCCGGATAATTTCAGGATTATCGATAATACCGCGCAACAATCGATAAAAATGCGTAATTAAATACACATTCCTTCTAGTCTCTAAACTATTGTAGCCAAGCATACTTTTATATAGATGACAGTTTATTTTTATTTTTAGATTACTTAAGGGAAAACCTCTAATTGGAGAGTTGTTTTTTTTAATTTAATTATATTATGTTATTTTTGTTCTGTTGGTTTTTTAATAATTTTTTTTTTAATAAATAAAAATAATTGTTTAATATAAAAATAATTTAATATTCCATCTGTTATGGACAAAAATCAAGCATACGTTGATAAGTGGTATTATTGATTGATTTTATGACCGTATCTTTTGATAGTTTTAAGTTTATTTTATAACGAGTATTGAACATATCGCTCACTCCTTTCAAGAACGTCATAAATCAAAAAACTTGATTTTTCATGAGAACGTTTTTAAAGTTTAAAAATGTAATACAATGTATTAAAAATATATATCAAGCCACTAATTGAACATTTACTGTGCAACAAATATTTTTAGGTAAAACCTGAAGGTTTTTTCTCCATCTGAAAAATATTTAGCATATTAAAAAAAAATAATAAAACAATACCTTTTCTTCAAAATGCAAAAACAACACTTTCTGCCCTGTAGCGGGTAAATATTAAGTTAAAAATATGCCTCTTTTGCTGGGATACAGTACATTTTCTGGGCATTCCGAAAACATGCACAACTGCAAATTGTCGATTTTTGATTTATGATGTTCTTGAAAGGAGTGAGCGATATGTACATTAGTATATCGGCTAATAGAAATATTATCGGGCGTATGTGTGGGTCAATAACAAAAACAATTATGGCCTATTAAAATAAGCAGTAAAATGATAACATTATTACGGAGAGTAATATTTTTATCGCGTTTTTATGACGTTATTCGTAAAACCACCATTCGTGATCGCACGAGAAAAATTGGTCAGTGATTTAATTTATGAAAGCTCAAAATGAATGAATAAATAATTATATTTTGATTTTTCACAAATGTTTTTGTTGCAAAAAAAAAAAATTTCACATCTCAACATAGATGAAGAAGAATGGAAGACTGGACATTTACGCTTAGGTCCGTTTTTACACACGTGTAATATTTACTAATTCTACCCACGATTGAGATTTATTTATTGGCTTTATTTGTATTAATGTAACTATTTTTGTTAATGTAATGTAATGTTTATTATTGTTGATGTAACTATTTTTATAATAATCTGAACAAATTAAATTAAATTAAATTTAAACTTCTTGTTAAATTGATCAAACTTGCAACACAGTATGCGCGAGTTCACAATAGCCATCTATGGTGGGACGAGGAAAGCTTTTATTAACCTGAGAATTCTATTTATATGCGAGGTCCGAATCCTGGATCTAATTATTTTGATTTGTTAAGTATTTGGACACACTCAAAATGAAAAATATTGAATCAAACCATATCCACTCCCTAGGTGGAGCATATGGAGTCCACAAACTCTCTCCAGGCTTTTCTGTCGGCTGCCAGCTCCCTCGCATCCTCCTAAGTCAGATCGGCGTCCCGAAGTTCTGACGAGAACTACCGACGAATTGTCAGCAGTGGTCGTCCTGGGCGGCGCGAACCTGATGCCTTGTAAAAGAGGCAAGCTTTACGGCGGCTCTCGGGAGGCATGCGGAGTACATGGCCAAGCCAACTGAATCGCCTTTTCTTGACGACAGTTTTTTTGGCCCGTTAGCTTAATAAGTTAGAGCACTAGGCTCAATCGAAAAATATTAGTTAGTAAATAACCACTCACCGAGATTTTAGTATGCTAAAAATCAATTTAAAAACCCTATCAGCGAAAGCTTAACTGGCAGTACACAATGGAGTACTGATTCTAATCCTAATGTATGAAAGTGATGCATGGAGTTGTCAAAAGAAGGATAAAAGTAGACTAAATGTATGGTTGAACAATGTATGATAGATGTTCAAATGGTGATGCAAGGAAAAAATGCAAGGCTGAGATGAGCTTTATCGATTAAATTAAGAAAGGTGTGTTGATGTGGTTTGGGTTAAAAAAAAATTAACAAATTTATGAATCCAATGTAGTTGGTTTTAGAAGCAGAGGAAGGCCAAAGAAAACTTGGCATAATGAAGTATATTAAACACTTAAAATGGTCAGGTCAGGAGTCGGAATATTCGGTGGGTATGTACATATGAGGAGATGCATGAATGTAAAAGAGGCGGTTATTGTTTGCAAAACAGGTGGGTGTGTGTGTATTCTATTTCCTATTATATTCTCTGCCTATCCCTTTAGGGAAGCGGCGTAAAGGTTAATCAGTTACTATGTTTATGGAAATAAATATTATTTGAAAAAAAATCAATCTATTATGGCGTATGAAGAGACGCATGAATGTGGAAGATGAGAAGAATGTTTGAAAATACAGATTGGTATATTTTATATCCCCTCTGCCTACCCCTGCGGGGAAGCAGCGTTATGATTAGTTAGTTTTAAAATATCCTTTTTTTTAAAGCATCTATTTCTTTTGGAAAGTTACAAAGAATATTATAATTTAATTTATTTGCTAGACATTTCTACTTTCAACATATCTAAATACTACTTACGCTGTTCCTGTCCGAAAAAGAGACTTAGCTCTTGTGCTTGGAGAGGGACTTACACTCATTATTTATTGTTTATACTCATAAATGATACAAAAGTTTTATTTCTTTATATTTTTTTTCAATTAACATGTACATATAAAAGGCATTTAATATATTTTAAGTATTTTAAATTAAGATTTAAGTTTTGTACTGAGATTTTTTGGTGGAACTACATTTCATAGAATAAAATAATGACAATTTGTAATTTTTCATTACAACAATATTGTAATTTTTCCACATGAATTTTATTTGTTCAGCAACCGGGTTTCGTCGTAACCGACATCATCAGACTGGTGTGAGGCTAGACAAAATTCTATATTATATACACAACAAGACTGGAGTTGAAATCAATGATTTTATATAATTTTTCTGACAAACTTAAATTGAATGGGTTTAATAAGTATTGTATTAAAATATAAATTTTTATATCTTCTTTTTTTTACATATGTAATAATAATAATAATAAAACCCTTATCCGCACCCCAATGGTGCATAGGGCACTGCTCCATATAAACGCAGTGTTATCTCGATCGTTTACACACGAAGGAAAGGTGATCAGCCCTCCGTTTCAGGCACCAGTCCAGGGTAATATTGAATATTTATTACAGTGAAAAAAATTACTTATATTTATTCGACCCCCCTGGGAATCGAACCCGGGACCTCCAAAACGGTAGCCGAGCGTGCTGACCATTACGGAGGCGGACATTTTTATATATGAAGGAAGGTAACTGTTTATACTTGTGAATGATATCATAGTTTTTTTGTATTATTTATTTTTTCAAACATAATTTTCATTTCCAATCTCATTTCCGCGTTTGACGCCTTCTAGCCTCCAACGCTTCATCTACGTCGGAATTCCATACAAAACGATATCCAAGTCTCAGCGAAAGGGATCAACCGTTAGTAGGGTGGAGAATGAAGAGAGATAGGGCATAGCACCCCTTCGCTACAGGGTGCCATCTACGGATGGCGTATTCCATTTCGCCATCCCTCTGCCCTCGAGGCAAACGGTAAATAAGATATAAAAATCTTGATGGGGTTTTCCGAAGCCCTAGGGGGTGAAATAAGTGAAGAGTCGAAGGTTGGGAATTCCTAAATTGCGTTTAGCGACCCCGCCTCGTACACGGGCGCTAATTGGTTTTAATTACTTAATTAACAATGAACAACTTTGTATTTTAATCATTTTCATTACTGTTTAACTTTTGGCTAATTGTATTCTCCATTTATTGTAAAGCTAGAACGCCAAATTATTTATTCAACTTATACAGAATACTTATACTTCTTTACTTACAAACGTTTATACACGAGTTTGCGTGCATTTATACCTTATAAGAAAAAAAACTTTAATAAAGTTCCGGAAAACTTAAAATCTATAAAAAATTATCAAACCTTTAAAACTAAATTTAAAAAAACATATAAGACTCAACCCTACCTAGAGTCGATACCAAGATTTTTTTTAAATTTTATTTACTTTGTTTATTTTTAATTACTTTATTAATAAAAAAATAATAATTATAAAACGAACTCCCTCTCTAAATACAAGTATCTACTTTATTAGAGAGGTAGAAACGTAATATTTGAAATTTTTTGTATATTTACCAACTATTTTGTATTATTTAAATATGTATTTAGTAAGGCATTCTCATTCTCATGTGTCGGGTTGTGGTCCCGTGGTTAGTGTCGTGGACTCTCAAGTCAGGATTTCTCAGTTCGAACCCACTCTACCACAATTTGATACCTATATCTAATAGTGAGCCGCTTAGGCTCATAGAAATAGTGTGAAATTGAAAAAAAAATGTAAATAATAAACAACACAAATACTTTAAAAAATCTTTTAAAAAATAAATCATATTGTTTTTTATTATGTTTATGTGCGATAGAAAGCTAAGTTTGATGTCTAAGGTTATACCTAGATCTTCTATTTCTACTACCGATTCTTGGTATACTCTGTTCGAGTGATTAAAATCGGTGTCAAAAGTCTGCGTAATCGGAGGGCATGTATGACTAGATGTATGGATGTGAAGGAGGCGAGGAGTGTATGTCAAGACAGAAGAGTGTGGCGTTTCATCCTCTCTGCTCTTCTCCTGCGGGGAAACGGCGTGATGGTAGTAGTAGTATTTTTTTTTAGTATGTGACAGTCGTTTATGTGATGCATTGTTTAATAATCTTCGAATCGTCGACAAACATAAGTATTTGGGCATCGTCAAAGATGTTTCATCAGATTTTCATATATACTCGTACATATATATATATATATATATATATATATATATATATATATATATATATATATATATATATATATATATATATATATATATATATATATATATATATATATATATATTATATATATATATATATATATATATATATATATATATATATATATATATATATATTTATATATATATATATATATATAAATATATATATATATATATATACATATATATATATATATATATATATATATATATATATATATATATATATATATATATATATATATATATATATATATATATATAAATATATTTATATATATATATATATATATATATATATATATATATATATATATATATATATATATATATATATATATATATATATATATATATATATATATAAATATATATATATATATATACATATATATATATATATATATATATATATATATATATATATATATATATATATATATATATATATATATATATATATAATATAATAATTTTGTTCTTACATTTCTTGGTGAAACTGAATTTTATACGTAGTAAGGTACATGTTTGATTCCCGCCAATTGCGGAATAAATTAAAGAAACATTTATTTTCATTTGCTCTGGGTGTTTGTAGTGTAGTTTTC
Organism: Brachycentrus maculatus; assembly: GCF_059751285.1. Lineage (NCBI taxonomy): Eukaryota > Metazoa > Arthropoda > Insecta > Trichoptera > Brachycentridae > Brachycentrus > Brachycentrus maculatus. The sequence goes on along the minus strand of NW_028281679.1, from coordinate 176,099 downwards.
ATATCTACCTTCCCTATCCTTACTTTTCTACTTGCAGTTAAGTGTCTAATAGTAGAGGCTTCGATTTCCACTTTTATTTTATTTCTTTTGGCCAGTGACCGGGTCTTTGTCGTTACCGAAATCACCAGTTTAGTGAAACCCAGTCACTTGTCAAATTAAAAAAAATTAAAAAAATAGTATAAAGTTATTGTTTTATTTTCTTAGTATTTTTTTACTTTACTCTACCTTAAATTTAAATACGTTCGTATTATTAAATATGTATTAATGTATTGATCTTATTTGGTAAAAATAACAGGTTTTCTGCGTTTTTTTTTTAACATTTCTTTATTGTAGAGTACTTACTATATACAGTCATATGAACGTCTACTGTTATGCATATGTACATATACACATATATTTTAATGGCGAAATAAGGAAAGAATGCAAGGTAGATAGGGACAATCGATTAGGAGAGGTATTTAATTAAGAAAGGTATTGATATGGTATGTAAATGTAGAGAAAATGAGTGAGGAAAGAACTTTAAAACATACAAATAGGTATAAGGCAAATTTAAGGAAAAATAACAGAGGTAGACCTATGAAAACTTGGCATGATCAAATGATTAAAATTCTTTTGAGAAGCCAGGTCTGGAGTCTGGAATAATTGGCCAGTATGTATGACGAGATGCATGAATGTGGAAGGGGCGAGGATTGTTTGCAATGACTGTAGCGGCGTAATAATTAGTTGGTTAGTATTACATAAAAGTGTTTATGTTTCATTAGTCAGACAATAGTAACATATTCCATGGACAAAGTGATTTTATTATATAATTTTGACCTATCGCGAAATACAACTCAGAATCTAGTGCATAATATAGGTAATACATCGTACTAACCATTACTCCACAGAGGTGTATTGAGATTTTCAGGTGGCTAAGAGGAAAGCTAAGATGAAACCATGTGAATCAGTAAGATGAGAAAAGAGAAGGCAGAGGTCGCGCGATATGAAGATCAGGAATACCTGGCTTTGGATAGAGAGATGGAAGGTACTGCACCGACAAGAGCCTAGCTCTTAAATCTAATATGATACAGTCGGTAATCTACATATATCGCCAACTCCTTTCAACAACGTCATATATAAAAAAAACTTGATTTCTCAGGAGATCGATTTTAAAGTTAAAAAATATAATACAATGTATTAAAAATAAATATCAAGTCACTAATTGAACTTTTTACTGTGCAATAGATCTTTTGAGGTAAAACCTGAATGTTTTTTCTCCATCGGAAAAATATTTAGTGTCTCTCAAAAAAAATAATTAAACAATAAATACCTTTTCTTCAAAATGCAAAAACAACACATTCTGCCATGTAGCGGGTAAATATTAAGTTAAAAATATGCCATTTTTGCTGGGATATAGTACATTATCTGGGCATTCTGAAAACATGCACAACTGAAAATTGACGATTTTTGATATATGACGTTGTTGAAAGGAGTGAGCGATATGTCATAGTAATAAAAATATCTTCTAATAGGTCTTATAATAGGTAATGTCTGTACACTCGGATTATTCAGTTATTTGGATACGTTGCGCGTGGTAATGAGGATAGCCTGGAACGACTGATTGTGATCGGTAGCCTGAAGGGGAAGAAAGGAGGAGGAATATCCCACACGATGGACCGATCAAGTTAAGGCAGCAGCAGGCACCTCGGTTGTTGGAGTGCTACGTGCAGCGCAGTCAAGGGATAACTGGAGAAGAGACATTGCTTCCACAAGGGTCTCAACCCTCAGTAATGAGGAATAAGACGGAGAAGAGAGGAGGTAATATTGTAGTAATATACGAGTTGGTAGACGAGATGTCAGCAATGCAAATGTGCTCCAGAGAGCAAGATTAAGAGCAAGGAGACAGTTGTTGACTGATATCAAGGTCTGGAAGGGATCCTATCTGGGGCATGTGCTTTGAGGAGAGAAGTATGAGCTATTGCACCTTATGGAGGGTCGACGAGGTGTGAGCAGAAGGCAGATCTCCTGGCTCCGGAATACACGACATTGAACGGGGATCAGGACCATCGAGGCGCTGTTAAGAGCTGCCCAAGACAAGGACAATTACTCTTTAGTGATAGTCCACTAGGGGGGTCTGACATGACACGCACAGAAAAAGAAAATTTGGAAATATGTCATATATATTATACAATATTTCTGACTAATTATTATTTGCTTAGTGACCATATACATAAATGGTTAAATCCAAACCATTTGATAATGAAATCGAAGTCAAATTTTATACAATTTATTTGTTATATTCCTCGGGAAAAAATTCTTAAATTTTTATTTTACTTGGTGAACACGGTGTCGAGTTGTGGTCCCGTGGTTAGTGTCGTGAACTCTTGAGTCATAGTTTCTGGGTTCTTACCCACTCTACCACAATTTGATACTTTTAATAATGAGCCGCTTTGGCTCACACAAATAGTATGAAATTGAAGTATTTTTTGTTAATAATTAAAAAACATAAATACTTGTGTTTTCATTTAAAAAATTATCTTATTCGTCTTGTCATAAAATTTCTAAATAAGACACCACTAAGTCTTATAGATCTCCATGTACTCGTCAATTTTTTTTAATTGCATACCCTATTTCACACGAGTCTAAAGAGCCATAATGCATATCGTAGTCATACAGGAGAAAGTGACCAAGTGCATTTTTTACAAAAACGAGATCATTGACTGTTTGATATCTTACTAGCTTCATATTACCCTGAAAAAATCCCAAACGGTTTTAAACTTGGAAGTATAATATATTGACTTGTTTAAAATGACTAACTGCATTGATGTTTATTTTCTTGTCAAGCAAAAGTGTCTTAAATGGCCCTCCTGAACATTTGACGTTTTTTTAGTTGGTCACTTTCTCTTGTTCGACTACGATATGATTAATAACATATAATAAAATGTATTAATGAGCTGCTTAGCCTCACAGAAATAGTATGAAATTGAAGTATTTTTGTAAATGATAAAACAGAAATGTCTCTCTTTTTCTTTGTTTGTTTAAAATATAAATGCCACCATTCATTAAAATCTTTTTTGGCACTTTTTTGTAAACATTCCTCACCATTTTCAAAATCCGTAAGAAATAGTGGTAACATGAAATAAAGGAAATACCAAAAATGGATAGTAATTACCACAAAGTGACTGTGTCGAATAAATTAATAAAAAATTCAATTTGTTTTATAAAAATCAATCACCGTTTATTGTCAGAAGTATTCACACACTGACACACTGACACTGACACACAAACTGACCATTAAAAATACACATTAAGTTGTAAGTTATTACATCATATTTATTTATTTATATAAAACGGATATTTATTATATTAATCTAAATGTCATTTTTTTGAAATGATTAGAAAAATGGAAGCAAAGGATAATTTAAAAAAATATATATTATATGTAAATACTACATAAATTCATTTAGATTAATTAAAATAATTTATGTAACAAAATACGAAACTGAAACTGTAAATAAAATGTGATAAGCATGACAATTGTTGTCGTGAAATTTTGTAACATATTATTGTACACATATCGCTCACTCCTTTCAAGAACGTCATAAATCAAAAAAACTAGTTTTTTCAGGAGAACGTTTTTAAAGTTTAAAAATATAATACAATGTACTAAAAATAAATATCAAGCCACTTATAGAACTTTTTAATATGCAACAGTTCTTTTAAGGTGAAACCTGAAGGTTTTTTCTCCATTTGAAAAATATTTATTGTATTTAAAAAAATAATTAAACAGTATATTTTCTTCAAAATGCAAAAACAACACTTTTATGCTCTATAGTGGGTAAATATTGAGTTAAAAATATGCCGTTTTGCTGGGATATAGTACATTTTCTGGGCATTCCGAAAACATGCACAACTGAAAATTTACGATTTTTTATTTATGACGTTCTTGAAAGGAGTGAGCGATATATACTTTATTAAACCTTTATTCATGTTTGAATATTCAAATAACTCACCTGATGTGATTATTTAAATGTATATTTATATTTATTTCTAAAAATGAATAATTTATATATATTTTTTCACAGAGTGCACTTTTCACAAAACAATGAAAATTTCACGAGATTAACTAATTGATTTCGACACTGATTTTAGTTAAAACATAATCGTTATTTTTATGATACTAGGGTAGCAGGATTTGGAGAACGCTAATGAATTTCAGAAAATGAACCACTCGCCGCGATTGTTGGTTGCATACTGACGGAGATAATATTGTACTACCGAGTTCTGAATGCCGAAGATCGTACTGAAAACTAAATGCGCGGGAAATAATACCATACTTTCATGAAATACTGAAAAAATCTCATTTCTGATAGTTTTAATCTAGATTTGCTTTAAAAAAAATCATTTTGGATTTGGTGCTCAAGAAAAATAGATTTAATAATATAGAAAAAACGAAAAAGAACCTAACTAGGTATCTATAAAACAGAGACTAAAATTAAACATGCTGATCTTTATATATAAATTTTTTTATATTAAGCAATTAATTATCCAAATATTTTAAGTATAAAATAGTGTTAAACAAAAATTTTAATGAACATATTACTAGAAATAAGGATAAAATAAGACTGACATTGTTGAAAAAACCGAGTCACAAAATTGTTTAGTATATAAGGGTTTGAAAATGTATGACGCCTGAATGTATGAAGAATGAAAAGAGTCTGAAAGAATTTGAAAATAAATGTTTTGTTCACTGTTAGGAGATGAAAATATATATATGTATATATATAAATATATATATATATATATATATATATATATATATATATATATATATATATATATATATATATATATATATATATATATATATATATATATATATATATATATTTATATATATATATATATATATATATATATATATATATATATATATATATATATATATATATATATATATATATATATATATATATATATATATGTATATATATAAATATGTATATATATATATATATATATATATATATATATATATATATATATATATATATATATATATTTATATATATTTATATATATATATATATATATATATATATATATATATATATATATATATGTATATATATATATATATATATATATATATTTATATATATATATATATATATATATATATATATATATATATATATATATATGTATATATATATATATATATATATATATATATATATATATATATATATATTTAAAATATATAAAAATCGGTGCGTATATATATTTATATATATATATATATATATATATATATATATATATATATATATATATATATATATATATATATATATATATATATATATATATATATATATATATATATATATTTATTTATATATAGAACGTTTATTCAATAAAAATTACTAATAAATTGTTAAGGATTTTTAAAAAATCGGAATTTAATATAGATATGAAAATAAACGTGAATAAATATATGAATTTATGACAAATAATTTATCCCTTTTAACTAGAAAACTGTTTTAAGACATTTGTTTTTGCCGACGCACAGTGTGTAATATGACCGATTTGGTTTTACTTACTAAATAATTAATACTGATAAGATTATTATTGGCATTAAAAAATTATTTAATGAACAATTGAAATTATATTTGGTAGTAAGTCCATACATTAGGTTTTAGTTGCGTGTAAAGTTTGGCGCTTTAAAGTTAGGGGAAAGTGTGTCACAGCATTACCATTGAATAAATTTGTAGCACGAATAGCCACCTCCTTATAAGGGTGATACTTCATAATGTACGATGCAAGAATTTCTCTTTTTGTGCTAGAAGATTGTTTCTCTGCGGCTTCCTCCACCTCCAAAAACTCTTCTCCATAATTTCTTACTGTGAAACACAATGCAACTTCATAAGCTCTTCAGCGGTCAGCTCTTGGTTGTGCATTTTGACAAGCTCTTCAATATCGTAGTTATCCACCTCGAGTCCCATAATATTGGCTAATGACCACAATTTTTTTAATCGTTTTGCGAAACATCGCTCGTTAAGGGAGAAACTCTCGCTATGCAAATTACTCGTTATGAGAAGTGCTCGTTATGAGAGGTTCCACTGTACACCATTTGTCTCTATCATAAAACTCAGTAAGCTGGAATGCGTTCTCCACTTAATAAAGCAATTAACACATTTACAAAGTACGATCGAATTCTGAACCCATGTAGACCATATTGAATGATTCTTTATGACAGTCTAAAAATATCGTGTGTCCCTAGAATTTTTATTTTCAATATTATTATACTTATTATGATCAGTGTCTGGATTCAATACTCCTTTACACCGAATGCAAAAAAGACAAAATGGTGTGGCGTTCTATTCTCTCTGCCTACCCCTGCAGAGTGGCGTGGTGGTTAGTCAAGCTTTTTATTTATAAAAAATACTCAAGTATAAGTAACTATGTAGGAAATATACGTATTATATTATACAGAGCAGTTTTAAAAGTATAAATAATATTTTTATATCCCTAAAGACAGGTGTCTTTTTATTTATATTTTTCAGATAAAAAAAATTTGAAGGAAATATGAAACGACCGATAATTAAAATTTCCATTTCAATAAATCGCACAGTCTACATCAGTGGTGGCCAACCATGCGACATGTATTCACAGCCGAGTTCGGATGTTACATACAACTCGAGCACATTTTTTCACCTTCTTACTTTCATCTGTGTATTATATATGGTTGCAAACTTAGAATAGGGGTAGGATTTGCTTAAGGGCGGAAAAGGATTGATGCCAATGAATACATTGAACTGGCAAAGGAAGGATGAAAGCAGAGTGAACGCCATTGAAATGCGGTCCCTAAGACGAATGTCTGAAAAATCATCGTATGACAGAATTATAAACGAAGATATGAGAAAATAATGTAAGGTTGAACTAGGATTAATTGAAAAGGTTAGGAAAATTTCTTAAAGGAGTTTTTTCTAGATGGGAGTTGCATTTCCCATTTAACCTTGGGTTTATAGATTACTAAGTGGATTTTTGTTTCTTCTAGCTAAAAGAATATTATTTTAAAATCTGTGTTGGGAACAGGAGGGATAATCTAGTGCCGGCCAATCAGGAGTTCTCAGCATTCGCTCATTGCTGAAAGGAAACAAAACTCCTCAGGAGGAGCCAGACTGTTGACTGTCGTCAACGGGCCTTCCGTTCCACTAGAAGAGGGCTCATGATTTTGTGTCCTAGCTTGATTTGTCCTTCACTATTTTTATCATGTGTAATACCACTTCTCATTATAATTATCCTTGTCTTGGACAGCTCTAAACAGCGCTTCCACAGTCCTGATCCTCGACCAATCTCGTATACTACGGACCCAGGAAATCTGCCTTTTGCCCACACCTCATCAATCCTCTTTTTAAATTTTTCTTTTTAAGATTAGGTGCAATAGCTCGTACTTCTCTCCTCTTAGCACATGCCCCCCAGATAGGACATCTTCCGGACCTTGATATCAGTCAGCAACTGTCTCCCTGCTCTGGCTCTTTGGAGCACATTTGCGTCGTTGATCATATCGGTCCATGGAATGTGTAGCATTCTACGATGTAGCCATATTTCATATTGTTGATCTTGAGGGTTTACGCAATTATCTCGTTGTTTTCAAATGGTTTCGAAGAATCCTGATTACTGTCGAAGGTTACTGATTGAATTAGGATCACATTGGTGGAACGACAGGCATCGTGGCGTAGTTAGATAGACGCTCTATTCGATTCGATTCCCGTCTGGTCTGGGTGTTAGTTATGTATTTTTCCCATTTGCTTTTCTTATCCTTACGATCCTACCTGCAGACAAACCTCTAAAAGTAAAGAGTTTGCGGGTTATTCCTTTAAAAAATGGTTTCAATCTGCGAAGCCTGTTTAAAAAAATATCGGGGCGCAAGGATGCATTACATTACTTGTAAATATTTTACACATAAACGATTTGGTCGGCCCTGGTCAACATCATAACATTTTCACTTAGATTTCCATGTTTTTGGTCCGAAAATAGCGAAAAAACTCATAAAATTTTCATATTTGATAGCGTATTTTTATAGCCTTTCAAATAAATCAGACATTAGCCGACAGAAGATGGTATGGTCGACGGTTAAGGCGGATTAAACCTACCATCCTACTAAGCACAGTAGGGGTATCTGCATTCATTGAAAAAATTTAATTCATATATCGTAGTCGTACAGGAGAATGTGACCAACTAACAAAACGTAAAATGTTCAGGAGGGCCTTTTGAGTCACTTTTGCTTGGCAAGAACATAAACATCAATGCAGTTAGTAATTTTTTACAAGTCAATATATTATACTTGCAAGTTTAAAATCCTTTGGGATTTCTATCAGGGCAATATTAAGCTAGTAAGATATCAAATAGATGTTTTTGTAGAAAATACACTTTTGTCAATTTCTACTGTATGACAACGATAAAAGATATACGCATCCTATGCAATATTGATTACATCAGTACTATTTTTGTTTTTTTTTTTTAAGTAGAACTAATTCAAAAACCCATTATATTTACATTATAGCATTTAAAAAAAAATCTTAATTTTTCATCCAATTTAAACACCCAAGTGATTATTTTACGAAAGCAAAACACATTATATGAAAAAAGACGTTTAAAACCTTTTTTTTAAATTAAATTTTAACTTAATATTATTTTAAACTTTTATATGTAGGTTTCATACATACACGCAATTTTTTTGTAAGTTATATTTCTCAGAAACTCAATGAAAAATCCAGAAAAATATCCTATATTAAATACGATATCTCAATGCGTCAGTTACACCATTCGTGCTTAGCACGGCCGTATTCTAAAAATATGGATTTTTCTTGGCCGAGCTTCTGACAATTTGTTTATTACTTTTATTTTACAAAAAACATTGGCACTCATTAATCTCATGTTTTACAGTTATAACTGTTTGTTTTGTCTCGTGATTACTATTTTATTGTATGTTTATTAAGAATAAATAAATGTGTCAGCATTCTTTCCCGCCAGGCGCCGCGCTACATCTCCCCATTTTGTTTTTGAAGTTTGTCGATAGATGGCATTGATAGTGTTAAATTGGAAAACAGAGTAAAATGGTCCAATTTTCCGGTATACGATAAATCGCAACTTAATTTTTCTTTAAAATCAGGTAACGATTGACGTAATCGTTTTTTTTTTATTATTAATACACCGTTTTTGTATAAACAAAATAAGTTTTTCCTCGAAAAAAATTATTTAAAGGCAAGGTTTAAATAAAATTTTCAATATATATTCTAAAAAAAGACAAATTCCAATGTGTATTCGAATGAGTTTCTAGAAATATAGGTTGTCACCAAGAATTTGTATTTTCACCAATTGATAAGAACATCTGCATTTTTTAAAACTACTCATGTTTACATAAATAAACTTAAAAATATTTAACAAGTGTTTTGTACAACATTTTAAGTGTGTCCAAATACTTGTTCACAAATCTGGATTATCTCCAATTATAGGAGTTATAATATACGAGTAAGAGTTATATAAGAGTTTCTGCTTAATAAAAAGCTTCTTTTCATCTCACCAATAGATGTCTCCAGTGATTCAAGAAAAATGTTTCTAAATTGGTTCATATATATAGAACTTCCAAGAATTTGAGTAGTGTGGTTGCCAATAATGGATAGAATTGGTGAATGTTACACGTGTGTAAAGCGATCACTTAAACCAGCCTGTGACGGTCGTCAGCCCCGTAAATGCCCAGACTTCCATATTCTTCTTCATCTTTGATGAGACTTCAAAGAAAGTGAAAAAACCCAGATATGTGAAAAAATATTACATCGTGGGTGTACAGGCAAAAAACGTTAACTCAAAAATATGCAATTTTGACTTATTGATGCAGTATTATAAAGTTTTCAACGCCCTATAAACTGGCCCTATAAAAAAATACATACTTTAATTAGTTTGAAATGTAAAATTTATTTGGTTTTACAAGTAAAGTCAACTTTAAGTTTAATGGCGGGTATTTTATTCAGGCTAAAAGCTTTAAATAATAGGAATCATTCCAACAGGGATTATAGAGGTAACATTTTTTGCCAATATACCCACGATATAATGTTTACTGCAAATTCTCTGACTTCCATATTCTTCTTCATCTATGTTGACATGTCTTTAATACTATACTGTTTAATTATTAATGAAACATCCTATGATTCTGTCGTGCGCAGCGCATGCGTAACGTGATTAAGTGCACATCTGTTACGGGACAGAAGATTTCAATTATTGTGTAATTATGGCCGTATAAAGTGTTGTCACCCCATACGAGGTACATACACGCACCTACATAGTAAAAGGACATAATAGGATAGGGTGGTTAATATTGTATATATTTTGTGAATAAATCTCAAATCCACAAGGCGTTTAAAAATCTTATAATTTAAAAAAATATATATTTTAATCTCACTTATGATGTATCACCATAATTGCTCTCTTGCCCTCTTGCCTTCTCGCCGTCTTGCCACCTTGCTCACTTGCCCTTTTGCCCTCTGACCCTCTTACCCTATTGTCTTCTTGCTCTCTAAGCCTCCTGCCGTCTCGCTCTTTAGTCCTCTTACCCTTTCGCCCCCTCGACCTCTTGCCTTCTTCTCCTCTTTCCCTATTGCCCTCTCTCACTGTTGCCCTCTTGCCCTCATGTCCTTTGCCCTCTTACCTTCTTGTCCCTCTTTCCTCTTGACCTCTTGCCGTCTTGCCTTCTTACTCTTATACCCCCTTCTCCCCTTGTCTCTTGTCCTCTTGCCCTCTCTTGCACTCTTGTACTCTTGCGCTCTTGCCTTGTCCTTTCCCCCTCTTGTCCTCTTTCTCTCTTGTCCTCTTGCTCTCCTGTCCTCTTGCTCTCTTGTCTTGTCCTCTCCCTCTCTTGTCCTCTTTTCTTAAAGTGTAAATAATGTAAATAACTGCAAAATGTAGACAAACACAAGTTTTGGTACCAAATGTTTGGACACACTCAAAATATTTTATATTTTATTTTCAAATGACTTGTGAAGAAGGTTTGGACACGCTCAAAATATTGTGTATTTTTATTTTTTTATTTATTTTATTCTCAAATGCCTTGTGAAGAAGGTTTGGACATACTCAAAATATTGTGTTTTTTTTATTTTTTTATTTATTTCGTTCTCAAATGCCTTGTGAAGAAGGTTTGGACATACTCAAAATATTGTGTATTTTTATTTTTTTATTTATTTTATTCTCAAATGACTTGTGAAGAAGATTTGGACACGCTCAAAATATTGTGTATTTTTATTATTTTATTTTTTTATATATTTTATTCTCAAATACCTTGTGAAGAAGGGGTTGGGTTGTCGGATAGGATGGCTAGGGGTGGTAACATGGGGTAGGCGAACGGAGGCAGATTTCAATTACCATGGAAGGCTGTTTCTCGGCAGATACGACAAATCAGGTTATCGCCTTCTTACACCAGCGGGCAACAGGTCGTCATGTTGCCAGATTGAAAAAAAATCCTATCAACTGAATTCTATTTTTAATTAATGTTTTATTTAGTAAATACCACTATTTCTTCAAATCTACTGTGACACGTCGCTCACTCCTTTCAAGAACGTCATAAATCAAAATACTTGATTTTTCAGGAGAACGTTTTTAATGTTTAAAAATATAATACAATGTATTAAAAATAAATATCGAGCCACTTATTGAACTTTTTAGTGTGCAACAGATCGTTTTAGGTAAAACCTGAATGGTTTTTCTCCATTTGAAAAATATTTAGTTTATTTAAAAAAATAATTTAACAATATTTTTTATTCAAAATGTAAAAACGACACATTCTGCCCTGTAGCGGGTAAATATCAAGTTAAAAATATGCCTCTTTTGCTGGGATATAGTACATTTTCTGGGTATTCCGAAAACATCCACAACTGAAATATGGCGATTTTTGATTTATGACGTTCTTGAAAGGCGTGAGTGACGTGTTTCAATGCATTTTGCATCATTTTCAAACACCGCCACCGTATGAAACGTGAAAATGATGCGGAATGCATCGAAACACATGTCACAGTAGATTTTAAGAAATAGTGGTATTTACTAAGTAAAATATTAATTAAAAATGGATAGATTTTACCACAAAGTGACTGCCGAATTAATTAATGAAAACTTAATTCTAATATTAAGAAAGTAATATATTTATACAACGGAGTCCTGGTTCCAACCCTTAAGTATGGAAACGAGGCATGGAGTTGGCAAAAGAAGGATGAAAGCAGGCTTAATGCAGAAATGCGACCCCTTAGACGAATGCGTGGCAAAACGATGTTCGATAGATATTCGAATGGTGAAATAAGGAAAGAATGCAAGGCTGAGAACAGCATTAAAGAAAAATTAAAAGAACGGTTTAACAAATTTATGAGGCGAATGTAGTTGGAAAAGAAATTGAGGAAGACCGAGGAAAACTTGGCACAATCAGGTATGTCAAATACTTGAAAGTGGCCGGGTCAGGAGTCAGGAGTCAAACTCTCGAAAGTGGTCAGGTCAGAAATTGAAATAATCGTCGGATGTGTATGAGGAGATGCATGAATGTGGAAATGGCGAGTTATGTTTTCAAAGAAAGGTAAAAAAACACGTTTTTTTAAAAAAAAACAAATTGTATTACCAACAAACATAACTAACAAGTGTAAGTCCCTCTCCAAGCACAAGAGTTCAGTCTCTTTATTGGTGAAAACTGTGTTTTTTTTTTCATTTTGAGATTTTTGTAAGTAGAAATGTTTACGAAATTAATAAAAAAAACTTATTTAAAAAAAAACTTTTGTTACCATATTAAATTCCTCACAGGACTCCAAGAAGGTGAAGCTCCTATCACCAAGACAGGTCTTGAGTTACATGACACACGTAGGTCTTGGGAGTGAGCTGTGATATAGAGGGAGGTCACAATAGACCTAATATGGTCACAGTGACATAAGGGATGCAAGATCCCTTGATTTGAAAAAACATATTAAATAAAAAAAAATACCAAACCTCAAAATAAAAACATCCTACCAAAATCAACAATATATATCAACTAGAAAGCGTTTTTACATGTGAAAAATTTTTTTTTTCATACCTGGCAGCATTCTAAGATTTGTCAACTGTGGCGCAACAGCCTCCCACTTTTACCCCTCTCATCCCAAGGTTATAACACTCCTCACCCCATCTCATAATTTTTTATCCACAACACCTTTTTTCACCTTTCGATATTCCTAAGACAGATTGCATTATCGTTATTTTTATATATTTTTTAAAAGAATATCGTGAAGCCTTCATTTGCAGTATATTATATAAGTAGACATGAGGGGAAGAGGAAAGAGAAAAATCACCGATTTTTTTTTGTTATTGCTATTTGCGTTTTACAAGAAAAAAGTATCATCTTTTTCATTGGACATGAATTTAGTAAGAGGATATTTTCAAAGGAAAACATATGATAGTTTGTGAATACACGTTTCCAACCAAGCTCAGTTCCTGTCCAAATTAATATTTGAAATGAAAAAAATAAATAATAAAAATACATGGAACAAAGGCAAAATAAAGGAATGGGTAAATGATCGAGAGTTAATTCTATGAAAATTGTAAAATAGCTTATATTCTTAATATTTTCTCTCTTTTTTCGTGTATATTAAGTAAAAATGGATAAAAACAATAAAAAAATGTATATAAAAGAACTCCACCGATAAGACACACAAGGTGGCTTGGTGGGTCTCTGCAAAAATATTTTAATGTGTTTAAAATTGTTCTATAAATAAATGTATATTATTTATGTAAATATAAAAACAAAAGACAGTGGGTATTTTCAATCTTCATTTTCGAACGCTTATCTTTGTTCATTTCATACTCCATTAATACAATAATGACGATTATTTGTTTTTGTTGTAGTATTTTATATATTTTTTTGCTTGTAAATTGATAAATTCATTATAACATTAAATGCACAGGCAAAACATCAAAACTTATTTTCTAATTATATATATTTACATATATTTTATACGGATTTATAGTATGCACAAACGAATGTAAATGTAAATATAGATTTTTTTAAATACACAATACGAGTTGCTCCTAGTTATACGCAATCTCTCACCTCATTTACTATATAGATTGCCTAAATTTAGGCGCAAAAGCCTTTCATAATCGAAAAATGATATGATATTGTATATTATGGTATATTTCAATGTTATATATATATATATATATATATATATATATATATATATATATATATACATATATATATATATATATATATATATATATATATATATATATATATATATATATATATATATATATATATATATATATATATATATATATATATATATATATATATATATATATATATATAATATATGCTTTAAAATCATTTTCAACACTCTGTAGCTTTGTCATATTATCTCCCCGTTTTTCACCCCCTCCCACTTTCCACCCTCAAGCCTACCCTTGCCACCACTTTGTTCAAGTGGTGGCATATTTTTCTCAACAGGTTTTAGTCCTGTTTTGCACTCAACAGCGACATATTGTTCACTTTTCATCCCTTAAACCGATAATCGAATAATCAGTGATTTTAGTGGAATAATTTCATTATATTATTTTAGTGGTTGGACGATTTTCTATTTTATATAGCACTATTGTTTTATTATTTTTAAAACTGCAAGTACCACGAGTTGGTAAACAATTATTTCTTTTTAATCTAGCGTAATTTTTCTAGATACAATATATATTTTAATAGAGAAATGTATTTAATTATATTTGAAAGTATTTTTTTCTGTTTGAATTCTAACAAATGCTGATCGCAAATAAACTCATCACGGCACGGAGGAATATCTAGGGATTTTTTTTTTAATTTTCTAGATACAGTATTTTTTAAATAGAGAAATGTATTTAAGTATATTTTTTATATTTTTTTCTGATTGAATTGTTACATATGCTGGTAGCCAAAAAATCAACATTGCTTGGTTCCCTGAATTTCAAAATTTAAATGTGACTACCGAAATATGGGGCTTACATATGGTTCAATTTACAAAAATGGTTCCTTGGTGAAGTAATTGGAACATAGACACGCATTGTTACATTACTTCATATATCGCTCACTCCTTTCAAGAAATTCATAAATCAAAAATTGTCCATTTTCAGTGGTGCATGTTTTCGAAATGCCCAAAAAGTCTACTATATCCCAGCAAAAGAGGCATATTTTTAACTTAATATTTACCCGCTACAGGGCAGAAAGTGATGTTTTCGCGTTTTGAAGAAAATGTACTGTTTAATTATTTTGTTAAATAAACTATATATTTTTCAAATGGAGAAAAAACCTTCAGGTTTTACCTAAAAACATTTGTTGCACAGTAAAAAGTTCAATAAGTGGCTGGATATTTATTTTTAATACATTGTGTTATATTTTCAAACTTCTCGTTCTCCTGAAAAATCCATTTTTTTTATTTATGACGTTCTTAAAAGGAGCTACTACTTACTATGTGAGCGATACCTTAGACCATAGTATCCTTTTATCTTCCATATGGTTTGAAATATTACAAGATTTCATTAATTGAAGTTTTAGTATACATAAATAATATTGTATTTAACGTGGGATAGGGAATATTATTACATAAGTACGTAGTTTAAAAAAATAGCACTATTGAAGTTACTCCTAGTTGTACGCAATCTCTCAACGTATCTACAATATGGATTGCCTATATTTAGGCGCAAAAGCCTTTCATAATTGAAAAATTATATGGTCCTATTTAAAACCATCATGCTGCTTTTCGTGGGGTAGGCAGGGAGAATTGAATGCCACACCACTATGTCTTTTCAAACATTCTTCGCCTTTTCCATATTCATGCATCTTCTCATACGTACCCGTTGATTACTTGACTTGACTACTCTGTTTGAAATATTACGAGATTTCATTAATTGAATTTCAAACATAAATGAGATTGTATTTAACATGGGACAGCGAATATTATTATATACGTAGTTTAAAAAAATACATTATTGAAGTTACTCCCAGTTGTACGCAATCTCTTACCGTTTCTACAATATGGATTGCCTATATTTAGGCGCAAAATACTTGAATTGAAAAATTATATGATATAGCATATTATGGCATATTGCAAAGCCATCATGCCGATTTTTGTGGGGTAGGCAGAGAGAATAAAATGCCACACTACTTTGTCTTAGTAAACTTTCTTCGCCTCTACCTCATCATGCATCTTCTCATACATACTTCGAATAATGACTTGACTACTCCTAAGTATTTTATACATTTGATCATGCCAAATATTTATTGGTCTACCTCTGCTTCCATTTCTTTAATTACTCTCATAAACATGTTTTATTGTTCTTTTCTCACTCATTCGTTCTACGTGTATATATCATATTAACACCTTTCTTAAATTCATGGATAATCCTCATTCCTTGCATTCTTTCCTTATTTCATCATTCGAACATCTATCAAACATTGTTTTGTCCAACATTCTTCTGAGAGATCGCATTTTGACTGCATTCAGTCTACTTTCATCCTTCTTTCGCCAGCTACGCGCTTCGCTTCCATACATTAGGATTGAAACAAGGAATCTGTTGTGTAGTTTTACTTTTGCTGAAGGGTTTTTATTTGCTATGACTGATTTCAGTGCACCATTCTCTCTGTTCCCAGCATACGAACTAGTTTAAATAATGTGAATGAATTGAATAATAAACATATAAATTATTGAAATGATATCAATGAATGCCTCGTTACGGGGTGTGGCCATTCAGGTTTCAAATAGCAAAAAAATCTTAATAAAACATGGAAATAAATCAATTTTATTACAGGTGAAGTCAACAGGATATTGAAACACATACTTTTGATTTTGAATTCAAATTCAACAAATTAGTAGCATTTTAAAAATGAATTACTTTTCACTTATTGAATATCTTGTGTATGTGAGGGAGAGCAAGTATACTGTGTTAGTGATCATCTATCTCGCTTTTTTCTTGGATAACATGCTTCTGACAGTTGTTGGTAAGTTTAAAAAGCTTAATTCTCGTTTATTTTGATTTTTTTATAATAAAACAACAACTTTATAGTTGATTATTATTTAAAAATTAAACATTTGTAATAAACCACTTGATGAGTTTTATTTTTAAACATGACTATTTTCGAAAACGTACAGAATTTTTCATCTACAGGTGAAAATTAAAACTCTAGATGAAAACATCTGTATGTTTTAGAAACTAGTCGTGTATAAAAATAAAACTCATTAAGTGGTTTATTACAAGTGTTGAATATTTAAAAAGAATAATCAACATGTTATTCCAAACAGTTAATGCCGAATCAATAAATAATATAACTTCATAGTTATTTCCCAGTTTTATTTTATTTAACCAGTGACTATATTTCGTTGTTACTGACATCAACATACGGATTGATGAGGCTAGATAAAATTCTTATTTGTTTTATTATTTTGAGAAATAAAAAGACTGTTTTTTGATCCACTCACATTTTTATTCACAACCAACTAGTTTCGGCAACAACCTGTTGCCCTCTTCAGGGTTTAATTTATGACTTATCATAAATTAAACCCTAAAGAGGGCAACAGGTTGTTGCCGAAACTAGTTGGTTGTTAGTAAAAATGTGAGTGGATAAAAAAAAACAAAGTCTTTTTATTTCTCAAAATAATATATCAATATGATCCACAAAGTTAATGCTTTCAATATTCAAAACGTCTTATATGTTATTTTAAAAAATTATTAATTCAACATATAGGCATATAATTATTTTTAAAAAAGTGCAGTTCTAGCAAGAAATGTCAGTACAAAACATAAATAAAATGAAAATATTTAGATTTGAATAAATTATTACAGTCCCCTTTTTAAATTATACACTAGTAGTGTTTTGACCGCCTCCATAGTGTACTGGTTAGCACATTTGGCTACCATACTGGATGTCTCGGGTTCTCAATCCCAAGATTTTTTTTTTAAACGAATAACCTACACAGCCTCTACATTTAGAGGCTTGTCTGCAGGAAGGAAAGTAAAGATAGGGAAGATAGATGTGAAAATTATATCACAAACACCCAGACCAATTGAAAATAATACATCTTGCGCTCTTGACCCACACTCTGGAATTATTTTATTTTTATAAATAATGTCATTTTTCAGTGCCAATAATACCTGATTTCTTGCACACAACGAACATAAAACTACTCCCAAAATCTGTATTTTACGACAACATTGAAAGTCTTTGGACGGAAGGTGAAAAATTCCCATTGGCAGATCTGACGACTGATAACTATCAAATGAAAAACATATCACTGAAACAAGACCCATTTGCGTATAGTAAAATCAAAGGGACCAGCAAATCTAACGCTGAAATTGTCAATCAGAATGTAAAAAACATAGTTGGAAGTAGTTTGAAGGATGACAAATCTGATATTGAGAGTGATATTGAAGAAATCGAAAGGGAAAATGGACCCGTAGGAGTTCTTCTGTCTTCTAAAGCTCTTGTTCAACTATTCCTGAATCCTGTTATTGGAATCTGGACTACGAAGGTTGGATACAAGATTCCAATATTTTTTGGCAGTGCTAACTTGCTGCTCGCTTCTTTATGTGAGTAGTAATAATAGTAAAAATTATATTTTATTCTGGCTTGACTAAGCACTGGGGCCAATACTATGTCATACATTATTTGTTTACTAACACATTTTTTTTTTAAACCCTTATCCGCACCCCAATGGTGCATAGGGCACTGCGTCATATAAACGCAGTGTTATCTTGATCGTTTACACATGAAGGAAAGGTGATCAGCCCTTCGCTTCAGGTACCAGTCCAGGGTAATATTAAATAAATATTACAGTCAAAAAATCACTTATATTTATTTTACCCCACTTGGGAATCGAACCCGGGACCTCCAGAACGGTAGCCGAGCGTGCTGACCATTACACTACGGAGGCGGACAAAAATAAATCATAAATTACAATAAAGACATATGTAAAACATGCAAACGATAGCTTACCCATTGAATGATTCTGAGTTGTAATGAAGATTGCATTTAAAAAACGGCAGGTTTTTTAAATTTCATTTCTGATAATGAAAAAATGCATTTTATTTACAAAATTACTTGGAAACACTTATTTTAATAAAACTCTATTAGTAAGAGCAAACCAAGCAAAGGGTTAATAAATAATATTGGAGAAATGCTCTCATAAGCTCATGTCAAAGTCTGGTTTTATCCATTTCAATATAAGTATATTTCAATATAAGTATTTGTTTGTTAAAATGTCCTCGATCAACACTGTTTTGTTAAGCACTAGTAGTTATTGTAATATATCCCTCACTTTAAGCTGTCTCTTACTAAGTGTGAGTCAGAATTGACATCAAATTAAGGCTGATACACAGAATTTGTCAATTTATTTTTTTGGGTTTTTTATTTCAGTGTTTGCATACGGAGAGTCTTACATGTTCATGCTACTAGCCAGGGCAATTCAAGGGGTGTCTTCTGCTTGTATCGGAGTATCTGGAATGTGTCTGGCTGCATCTACTTTCAGAACTGATTCTGGACAAAGGTAAAAAAATCTCAGACATGTCAATATGGTATATTACTGATAAAAATAAATCATAATTGTGATTGGTAATATGATACAATGCCAGCGTCCTTCTTATTCTTTTATACGGTTGTAAAATATGGCACATTACAAGGACCCTGAGCAGCCATATACTCAGCTTTGAGATTTGATGCCTGTAAAGAATTTTAGGTGTATGGTGGTTTGATTTCAAGGGAAATAAAGAAATACGGTAAAGGATGCAGCAATCCATGGTCACAACTGTCGTCAAGAAAAGGCGATTTAATTGGCTCGACCATATTCATACTTTGAGCTTGCCTCTTAACAAAGCATCAAGTTCCGCTGCCCAGGACATCCACTGCTGACAATTCGTCGGCAGTTCTCATCTGAACTTTGGGACGCGGACCTGACTTAGGAGGATGCAAGAGTACTGCCATCTGACAGAAGAGCCTAGAGGCAGTTTGTGACTCGTTGACTCCATATGCTTCACATAAGATGCTACGGACTATAAGACGCACCTTAATTTTGAAATATTTGAAATAAACCTTACATTTTTACCAAAATGTTGTTACCAGGTCGTTTCGTGGAATCCTTGTCAGAGTAAGGGGGCGTTCGCCTCAGAACACATGCCATTATACAATTGTAGTGTGTTTTTGTGTACTACAAATGGATGTATGATGTGTAGTGGAATACATTTTTTATTACACATATATACAATTCCCATTACTATAATGTTGCTAGATAGAGATGGGTATCCCGCGGCATCGAATATATGGTCATTTTTAAGACTGGCTTGAATTTAAAATCAAACACTAAACAGTTTAAAACGAATTTCGAGTACATATGTATAAGGTATTGAAAGCAATTTTTTAAGAAATACAAGTAAGTGTGTCTAATTATCAGTAAAATATGGTAAATTAATGATGTGAATAATAATAAGTAAAGCTGATTCTTTACATTATTTTTTTGACATCTCAACATAGATGAAGAATTTACAAGGCTTAATTCCACCATAGGCTTGGTTAAGTGATCACTTTACACACCTGTAACATGTATCAATTCTCCCCATGTTTGACAACCACACTACTCAAATTCTTGAAACTTCTAGATTTCCACAGTAGCCATCTAAGAAAAGCTTTTATGAAGCAGAGGCTTTAGAGCTGATTCTGTCCAATTGGGCCACCCGTTACTTGGGGCGTCTTGTTAATTGGGTCAAATGTTCCATTCCCGATGTGTTCCGTTGTGTGTAACCTTACTGTTTTGAGTTTTGTTATAGGTCAAGAGCCATGGGTATTCTTCTTGGAGGAGGGGCTCTAGGAGTGACAACGGGCTATCCCATTGGTGGATTCCTTTATGAATTTGTTGGGAAGAGAGCCCCATTTTTCATCATTGCGTTTTTGGTGCTGTTAACTTTGGGTAATCTCACTTTTTTTAAATCAAACTAATGTGCAGTAAAATGATGAAAAATAGATGTTCGAATGGTGATTTGAAGAAAGAATACAAAGCTGAGATAAGTATTATAGATAAAATTAAGATAAGGTTTATTGAGATGGTTTTGGCATGAGTGAAGAAAAAACAGTAAAACAAATCAATGAGGCAAATGTAGTTAGAAATAGCAGCAGAGGAAGACCGAGGAAAATTTGACATGATTGAGTGTTTCAAATACAAGTAAGTGGTCAGGTCAGGAGTTGAAATGATTGGCGGGTATGTATGAGGAGCTGGACGAGTGTGGAATAGGTGAAGATTGTTCGCAAAGACAGATTGGTGTGGCATTCTATTCTGTCTGCCTACCGCTAAGTAGGGCACTGCATCAATTCGATGCAGTGTTCTATGCATCATTGGGTGCGGATGAGGGAAACAAGGTATATATGTTTGATGGGAGGCAGATGTATTACATGATTGAAGGAGATTAGGGTGAAGGACATTAATGCTATATAGGAAATGGAATGGAAGAGGAATATAAGGTACTTTAAAAGAGGAAAAAGAAAATAGCATACGGGGTGGCATACTTGTACTTGCATGGAAGATTTCCTAGAGGTTTGAATTATGTAAATTGATAAAAAAATATTACTACTTACTCTGGTTTATATTTATAACATAACTTCATTTTTATTTTTTTTAGTTCTTCAACTGATGTTCTTTGATTTCAACGCATCCAACGAGGTAAATGTTTTGAATATTTTTTTTATATTTTTAGTACAAGATATGTGTTGTTCTCAATGTTAAACATAGTGTTTTTTTTATAACCTATTAGTATGGATAAACCATTTTGTCCAAACACAAAAGTACCAAAAAGTGAGAGAATGATGAGGCATTGAGTCTACGCTTAGAATTCAAGCATTATCAAATTTATATAAATTTGAAAAAATGGTCTTGTGTTATATTTGGACTTCTTTGTAAAACTTATTGAATATATTTTACAGTTATCTATAAAAGTGGGGACTAACTGGAGCATTTTGTCGTACCGTAACATTCGCGACAAGCATTCGACTTCGGATGAGGTACTCGGAACGGCGACCAGCTGTACTGACTATACGAATGCTTGCATTGTAACGTATTACGTAATGAAAAAATGACTTTGGTCAGTCCCCACTTAATGCAAACATATTGTGAAACTCAATGGTGAATATGATTTACATAAATCTACTACCGGTAATCAACTTCAATCTTTATTATATATAAGCCAAATGTTTTGTTAAAACTCACTTCTCAGATATAGTATAGTTTGCAAACACTCATTCCTCAGATAAATGTTGTTAAGTTTCACAAAAACTCAATCCCTAGATACAGTTTGCAAAGTTTCAGTCACATCCTCACACACAATATAGCTTGCAAAAACTCACTTCTCTAATACAGATTACCTCATAAGAACCCACTTCTCAGATACAGTTTAGTTTGCAAGCACTCACTCCTCAGATACAATTCAGTTTGCAAGTGCATACCTCTCAAATACAGTTTTGCTAACAACAACTCACTTATTGGTAGGTTAATAATTCTTACCCTTATCCGCACCCAATGGTGCATAGGGCACTGCATCGTACTGAAGCAGTGTTTGTTATCTTGATCGTTACTTACATGTAGGTAAGCCGATCACTCTTGCGCTTCAGGGACCAGTCCAGGGTAATATTAAATAAATATAGTGTAAAATCACATATATATATTTTCACCCGCCTCATGGGAATCGAACCCGTCACGTCCAGCATAGTAGCGATACCCGCTAACCATTATACGTTTATTATGAACTTCATCTGCCTATCTCTTTGTTAAAAAGTTTCAAACTAGAACACTTCATTTTGGTAGGCTGGGAGACTCTATGTGGATATTTATTTTGTTAAAAATATTTCCAAAACATTGCAGATAGTTGAAACTGAGACAAACACTGTTTGGTGGCCCTTAATGTCCGACGGAGTTATTATCATAGTTACAGGGGCTATATTTATCTCAACATCTGCAATGGCCATACTAGAACCATGTCTACCCATCTGGCTAATGACACATTTGAAACCAGAGGTAAGTTCTCAATTTTTCAATTTCAATTTATTCAACAACAACAAAAAAATTAATATACGGATAACAAACAATATTCAAGGCGTATATATTAAAAGTAAGCAAGAAGACTTAAAGGTGTAGAAGAATCCCGCTTCGAAAAACTCTTTCGGACACATGGAACAGATCAATATTCAATGTGATATTGTTAAACATAGTGGTAGCTCTTCCTACAGGCATAACCATCGGCAGGTTGGTCCTGTGTATAAGAATGTGAAACAATCTATGTTGACGCTGTCTTAGGTAACTATCAGGAACATACAGATCAATGTTCCGGATAATTTCAGGATTATCGATCAAGTTTAACATTTAGTTCAAACCTCGGAATTGAACTCGGGTTCTACAGCATGGTAGCCAAAAAGCTAACCCCTGCATTACCGTGACATACCTCAAAATACATCCCATTTATATCTCTCTCTTACCCTTATCCGCACCCAATGGTGCATAGGGCACTGCATCATATAAACGCAGTGTTATCTTGATCGTAAACACATGAAGGATAGGTGATCAGCCTTCCGCTTCAGGTCCAGGGTAACATCGAATAAATATTAGAGTGAAAAAATCACTTAAATTTATTTGACCCCCCCCTGAGAATCGAACCCAGGACCTCCAGAACGGTAGCCGAGTGTGCTGACCATTAATTACACTACGGTGGCGGACCTCATTTATATACCTACATAATATTTTTGCTATCAGTGTTTAAAGCACATACTTTGTGACTTTAATTTTATAACTGCAAAATAATTGTTTGGAATTATAATTAAGTTAATATACAATACATACTGATTTAATGACAAAGTTATTTGGTAAGTTATATTGTTTATTTTTTTTAATTTTATTTTTTTAGAAATGGCAAGTTGGAACAGTCTTCATACCGGACAGTTTGGGATACTTGTTAGGTACAAACCTGTTTGGTGCTGTCGCCTGCAAAGTTGGTCAGTGGAAAGTGTCTGTTATCGCCCTTCTTACTATTGGGATTGCCGCCTTAATTGTGAGTTGATGTTAATATTTAGGATGTTAATATTTTAACAAATATTTAGTTAATATTTTTTATTTATTTCATATCTCTTATACCCTTTCATTTTCTAAGTTTGTTCCACAAAATGTCTCAAATAGTGTATTCCATAAACTGGCAAAAGGATAAAGCTGTAGTTGCAATACTTATTTAGTTTTATTAAGATATGTATTAATAAAAATACATAAAACAAATGACTTATTTAATTTCACACATTTGTTTTTGCTCTCCTGTAAGATTTGGTCTAAGACAGATATACCCCTTTGCCTTTACACTACCGATATCTTCTTTATTCTGATTAGGTGATATTAAAAATATGATTGATATCCAGATCCCGACGGCCACTTCCCTAGGGCAGCTACTCCTCCCTCACTTCAGTCTGGGGCTGGGCATCGGAGCCCTGGACGCAGCCCTGGTCCCCCTCCTTGCCACGCTGGTGGACTCCAGACACGGGGCGTGCTACGGAGCTGTGTTTTCTCTGCAGCAGACTGCAGTTAGCATGGCCTACTCTATCGGTAAACAAGTCCTCACCAAATATTTTGTATTGAAAATCATATACACTGAGATAGAGCAAATGTTTCAGATGAGGCTCATTACTAGAAATAGGTATGAAATTGTGGTAGAGTAGATTCGAACTGAGTGTGGCAACCCACAACATCTGTGGCAACTTGACAATCGAATGAACGAGCATGACCGAACACCCTAACCGAGCCCGCAGCGAGTGGAAACCGGCCCGTCACATTTCGTCACCGCCCGTCCTCCGATCGACACGTCTTTCAACTGTTCTCACATTAGAATCACGCGATTATTCTTAAATATTTCTTGATTGTAATTTTATAGAACTGAATAAATTTGTGTTAAAAGTAATCCGCTTTCATCTTGCTTCCCTTCTGTTAAATTAAATTGGTGTTCAACTAGAAACCATATGAGAAACTCTGACTCAAAATTCCGCGACACTGACCACGGGACCACAACCTGACACTATTGCTTCTTGTTATTATGTTATTTTTTATTTATTTGATTCTTAAAAATAATAACCCGATAAGCCTCTACTTTTAGTGGCTTGTCTGCAGGTAGGATAGTAAGGATAGGGAAGGTAAATGTGAAAATTCATAATAAATCTTCATTAATTGATTCGGCAGTAACTTTGTGGTAAAATCTATCCATTTTAAATTTAAGGTTTACTTAGTATATACCACTATTTTATAAAATCTATTGTGACATGTGTTTTGATGCATTCTGCATCATTTATAAACATTGTACGGTGTTTGAAAATGATGCCGAATGCATCAAAATATGTGTCACAATAGATTTTAAAAGAAAAAGTAGTATTCACTAAGTAAAACTTAAATTAAAAATTTTTATAATTATTTCTTGAAATTATTCAATATATTTCATGAATATATTTACCGTTTTTTCCTCGCTCATTCGTTCTACATGTCCAAACCATCTCAACACACTTTTCTTAATTTTATCAATAATGCTTGTCTCAGCTTTGCTTAGTCCATCTCCTCATGTACATAAAATTATGTTACAGCACCACTGGTTGGAGGAGCCTTAGCGCGAGGTCTCGGATTCGCATGGACTCTCCGAGGGTTAGGAATGATGAACATTCTTTACAGTCCTCTTCTGGCAACACTCGCCTGGAAACTAAACTCATCCATACAAGTAAGTACTCACTATTTTATCTTCTTCGCCTTCTAACCCTTATCCACACCTAATGGTGCATAGGGCACTGCATCATATTTACGCAGTGTTATCTCGCCTATTTTATAGGCACTTTCTACTTTATATCTGCCTTCATACTGTAGTAGTTTAGGGGTTTCTCAACTATTCTTTAAGTCCAGGGTAAGATTCCCAAGGGATCCAGTAAGAATATTTGTGATTTTTCTCATATCAAAACTAGTAGATATGTATCATATGTATCTTAACTTGAGATGAAACATCTATCATTTATATCACATGTCAAGTTGAGACACCTATAATATTGATGTCATCTGTATGGGTGAATAATCCACTGTCTGAATAAATAAAAATAAATTCTTTATATTTACTACATGTATATGTAGGTAATTTAGTTTCACTCATATTTTGTATAATGTTAGGTGTGAACTCAAAACATAGGATAACATAAATAAATAAATACTAAAACTCTCCTTATCATTCATCGTTTACTTTACGTAATACAAAAAAAAATTAAAGTTTCATATAATTTATATTTGAAGCACTAACTTTGTGATTTTTCATTTAATAATTAAAATGTAACTTTGTTTTAAACTCGCAATCAAATTTATAGTGATTTTAAAACAAAATTATACTTTAATTATAAAAGTTACATGTTTAATGTGAACTATAAATGATCAGGAGAGTGTTATATTACCATACCACAAAGTTTACAATGCTTTTAATGTACAAAATTTCAAATAAATACTGTTATAAATATATGTTTTACTCACCTTCCGCTCATTTTTGGCATAATTATACTTTTTTCCTTAAATTGATTAATGTTATATTTTTTTAAAAAAGCTCGCTGTCAACTATGAGCAAGCATTTGTATTACGCATGTTACTGCTACGTTTAATAGATGGCACTACCATTACAGTTAATAAGCTGTTTTTAAATGCAATGTTGTGTCTAAAATTCAAAGCAATTCTTGAATAACCTAGTGAAGATTTACATTTTTATTTATAAAGTTACACAAGAAGACGTCTTCCAAACAATATATGTAACAAGTATGTTAAAACATAAAATATATTTTTATTTCAGAGTACTCGCTTATTGGACTCCCATAGCAGTGATTGCGAAAACCTAAACCAAGCAATCAGCATGTCTACATACGGAACTGCCTACGAATAATTTTAAATATCTTTGATAACAATTCTTAGACAATGGTTGTATTAAAATGTAATTAATTAGTATTGGTATACTATTATTATTACAATAAGAAAATGTATTGAAAATAAATTCTCTTTTGCCCAATGCTTTGATGTAAAAAAATGTTTAAAAAAGTTATAATTACAAATACTTATGTATGTATGAATGTAAAAAAAATGGTTTCATAAATCTAGTGCTTAAGTATTTACAGTCAAACAAAAAAAGTTTTCATTAATTGATTCGGCAGTCACTTTGTGGTATCTATCCATTTTTAATTAATGTTTTACTTGGTAAATACCACTATTTCTTTAAAAAAAAAGTGTTTTGTTGATAATAAATTTATCAAATTAGAATTGAATTCAACAAAATAATCTCCTGTGGTCCGGAAGAGAAAGCTTATTACTTCATAAAATTTTCAACAGATGGCAGTTCTTACTGAAGTGAAAAAGCGGTTATTAATATACTGTTTATTTATACATATATTAGGTAGACCAGGAATTACACCATTGTTTTGAAACAGTCATCCAAACCACTTTAAATCATTGTAGAATTAAGCCAGAAACTCAGATCTTGCTGGTGAATTAATCAAATTAAGAAATTGGAAGAGAAGTAGGAGCTATCACACCAAATCATAAAAGCCAAAATAGAGGGTAGACGAGGTGTGTACAGAAGGCAGATCTCCAGGCTCCAGAATATACGAGATTGTATGAAGATCAGGACCATCAAGGCACTCTTTAGAGCTGCCCAAGACAAGGACAATTACTCTCAAGTGATAGTTGATGTCAGAAGGACTTGACATGACACGCACAGAAGAAGAAGAATTTTGACATTTTTTTTTAATGAATTTTGATGAGTCGCTTCAAAATGATGGTTTAATACTTTTTCCATCAAATACGTCTCCAAATAATTGAGGCATTAAATCTGTATAAAGTAATTGCTCAAGTCAGCCCATACCAGATAATGAGCTCTTTAAATAAATCTAGACTTAAATATTCCCTTTACTAAGGAAGCTTCATTTCTGTTTAAATTGATATATATATACCTCAGATGTTAAATCTAGTGTTTGAGTAAAATCTAATAAATAAATAAAAACTTGTTGAACTGTATTTTTTATTATTATCCAACTACAACAATTTTATTTATAAAAAATAAAACGAAATAATGTCTTCTGTGAATATATAATTTTGTCAAATTATAAATAAAACACTTGCTTTTTACCACTTCAGTATTATATTGTTACGATTAGTTTTAGAAGCTACAGATGGGTTTGAATAAAAGGGTTTATATTCAAGCCCGTAGATGGAGTACCTATTGCTTCCATCTATGTCTATGTCTTACAATAAAGTGAATGTCAAAACAATAAATAACATTAATTTGTCAATATAGAGGTAGGGAACTTTTTAATTTCTAAAGGCCACATTTACTTTTCGGATTCAACATGAGGCCTTGCTTATAGAAAATTCAAGTCAATCCATTGACTACTTTTCGAGTTTTACAGACATGAACAAATGAAAGCCAAATTTTTAAGATTGATGTTTTTTTTACTTGGCATAAGTCAAAAGGCCGTATCAGAATAACCAAGAGTCCTTAAGACCTCAGGTTCTTCACCTCTGGACTAGTATAATGTCCACATCTGTAGTGTAGTAGTTAGCGCATTTGACTGCCGTGCCAAAGAATCCGTGATTCAGAAAAAAATCCCCATGATAATTATTTATTCAATAAGACATTTGTTTATTTTGTATATGGTGTTTTAGGTAACCAAAATGGATAAAAATTTGCACACGGCACAACATAAGGTTTCTAAAATGCACAAATATATGTACGCCGTAAATAATGTGTTAATATACAGCGTTAGTTGTTAATGAAGAG
Source organism: Brachycentrus maculatus (assembly GCF_059751285.1). Taxonomy (NCBI): domain Eukaryota; kingdom Metazoa; phylum Arthropoda; class Insecta; order Trichoptera; family Brachycentridae; genus Brachycentrus; species Brachycentrus maculatus. The sequence goes on along the minus strand of NW_028281679.1, from coordinate 147,242 downwards.
AGCTATTGACATATTGGTTGTATTTCACACTCTGGACAGTTATCAGGTTTGAACAGCATGCAACTCATTCCGGGTGGGCAGTAGTGATCCCGGCAAAGATTTGACAATTCGTGGCATGATCTGTAGGCTGAAAAAAAAACAGTTTATCACTATGGTCATAAAAAAAGTTTTTTTTAGTGCTATGCTTTAGAATATGCTTGTTATAATCATGTATATTGTAATCATTAATGCTGACTGTTTTCAAATTTGGTTGGTCCAATAAGATACTTTTGTCTCCGCAGCTAAATAGTAATATATAATATCAAAACAGAGATATTAAGAAAAGCCTATTGCCGAAGTAAAAAACATCAATTTCTCATGCGTTCATCATGAAAACCAATCAATGTGAGAGTGTCCTTAGACCCAGAATGAGTGAAAAGCTTTCACAAATCTACCGTAGATGGCAGTATAAAACACATATATTTTTTTGATGGATTAAACATTTAACATTTTACATCTGTTTTTATAACCATGAGACAAAAACGCACTATGTTGACATGAATGAATCATTTTACAGTAAAGAGAAAGTGTTGGGTTTTTTATTCTGCTAAATTTAATTTAAAGTTATTATCATTAAGAGTAAAAGGTCACTATAAGCCGATTTCACTGTCTAAGAAATATAATTCTAAAATATTTTAACAAGATACAACAAGTGATAATGAATTATATTTTTTGATGTCCTGAACAACTGATATTAAAACTAACTAACTAACTAACCATCGCGCCCCTTTCCGCAGGGGTAGGCAGAGAAAATAGAACGCCACACCACTCTGTCTTTGCAAACATTCTTCGCTTCTTCCACGTTCATGCATTTCCTCATACATACCCGACGATTAACTAACATGACCACTTTCAAGTATTTGGCATACCTGATCGTGCCAAGTTTTACTCGATTTTTCTCTGCTCCTTTTTCCAATTACATTCGCCTCATAAATTTGTTTTACTGTTCTTTCCTCACTCATTCGTTCTACATGTCCAAACCATCTCAACACACCTTTCTTAATTTTTTCGATAATGCTTATCTCAGCTTTGCATTCCTTCCTTATTTCACTATTCGAACATCTATCATACATCGTTTTGTCGGACATTCTTCTGAGAGATCGCATTTCGACTGCATTCAGTCTTCTTTCATCCTACTTTTGCCAACTCCATGTTTCACTTCCATACTTTAGAGTTGAAACCAGGACTCATTGTGTACTGCCAGTTAACTGATATTATACCATATTTATTTAAATATACTTTTAAAGTATAATGTATCTTCCATGTAAACGGGGAATTTATTGTACAATAGTATATCATATTTCTTTGAATTTGACTAGGAGTTTTTGAATCCTCCCTTTGAAGAATCCTTAATTTTTGCATCCGGGTATAGACATTTAACTCTGACCTAAAATACATTTGATAAAGGACTTACTATCAATACAGATTCCTCCAACGCAGCAACCTCCACAGCATTGACCAGTATCAGAACACTAAAATTTAAAAAAAAATATATTTTTTTTATAAGAAATATTTTATTGTCTTTTCTAGAATATAATTAAAAGCTAATATTCTTCTTCTTATAGCCCTTATCTGTACCTAATGGTGTTAAAGGCACTGCATTGTTTAGAAGCAGAGTAATCTTTATTGTTAAATACATAAATGAAAGGTTATTAGCCCAGCACATCATGCACTATAACATAAATATTAGAGTAAAGAATTACTTACCACCCTCCTGGGAATCGAACCCGGGACCACCAGCGCGGTAGCCAAACGTGCTGACCACTATACTATGGAGGCGGACAATACATATTTAACCAGTTTGGGAGTGAATTTCAGCAGACAAAACTGTATTTGACGAGTAAGTTTTTTGCGATATCTGTGATTGAAATAAGTAAGTTTTTTATCAGCAGAAACCTTCATGAAATCAAGAATTTGTAAGCATAAATTTAGACTCAGTCAAAATATTGTGATTTGAAAAAAAAAAAACTAACACACCATCACTCCGCTTCTCTGCAGGTAGGCAGAGAGAATTGAACACCTCCCCACTCTGTCTTAGCAAACAAATGATTTGAATCATTAGATAACAATTAAAAATATTAGATGATGGGCAGTTTCATATACTTTAACGGTGTATGATCACTTAAACCAGCTAGTGCCAGGTCATATACCTACCCTGTGAATGCCAAGACTTTAAAGTATTCTCTTTGTATAAAAATATACTTCCATTTCTTGAGACATGTAATATATTTTGAAATGAGAGTGCGAATAAATAAATAAGAAAAATATCTATAAAGTTAAAATCACTCACCCTATGTCCATAATCGATGCAATCCTGACTATAAACAGAAGTCATTAGTAAAAACAATATGAAACAACTGTACAGTAAAACATTCCCCCCGAACATTTTAAAAATTGGTTGAGAATAATATGATTAGTTGGTATTTAAGTTCTTTTCACTGCACAGAATGCCTTGCTAAGTACTGTACAATACAGTCGTTACCACAAGAGAGCTAAGTTTAATGTGATTCTGGAGATTTGTTGGACGATTGTTATGTACGGTTGACATACTTAAGTGATGTTTAGAGTTGGCTACAGTGATAAGTTTATTACATTTGTTTGACCGTAGCACAATAATATATTAAGTACAAATGGTTCTAGGCACTTGCTACAACATAATGTCACCTGAGCACACATTGGACATGGCATGTGCTCAATTGCAATATAATTCAATAATCAAGTATAGGGTGTTCTTTCATTTATTTATCGATTTATTAGACAATTTATAAAGTGCCGTTTTTGTGTGAAATCACCTCAAGGGCACTTTAAAATGTACAGTAATTTAAATATAAGAAATGACAACTAAAAACTCATTATTCACAGCAACATATTATTTTTTATTTATTTTCCTTTATATTTAATTCTTTTGCATTTAACAATATACTATAATTACACATACTAAAAACGGTATAATATTAATACAAAAAAGATCCCACAAAGGTATGGCCCGTGTGGGGTATACTTATTTTAGGTTATAATAAAGGACACTGGTAAGAATACAACAGATATCAGAAATAAAATTTGATTAAAAGTGCTAACATAAACTACAAATATTTGATTTTATCAGAAAACAAAAAATCAAAAAGAAGAAAATGATAAATGTTTAAAAGCAGAAGATACTTAGATCTGTTTTTTTTTAATAAATAATTTAAGCAAAATTTTAAATCGATACAAACTTAGGTAATTAATGGCTAACATATTGTAGTCATACAGGAAAGCATGATATATATTTTATTATGAATAACGAGTTTTTAATTTTGGTATGCCAAATTATGTACAGTTATTACATACCCTTAGGGTCGACCAATTAGTTTATGCAAATGGAAAATTTTACTGTACAAGTATAAATTTTACTCATAATTTTAATGTTTTTTCACTAAATTACGAACAAAACATGAATTAATGGTTGCAAATACACAGTAGATCAAAATATTATGAAAATATTATCTCGAAAAGAACTCAAGTCTTTGTAAACTTCAATTTCCTCATATTTTTTTATTTATTTTTCAAAACATATTACATACACAAGTCATATATTTAATATTCCCAATGATTAATTTCTATTTCTCATTTTGGGACATGGGATTAAGGTTAACAAGACTAGAACACAAATATTAAAGTTACAATTTTTTTTTTAAATGACAAACTAACTGGCAAAATATAAAAATAATAAACAGGTTTAATAAATAGGGATACGAAGCATATTTAAAAGAAATAAATGAGAAAAACATAAGGTAACAAGCATATATAAAATAAATAAATGAGATAATATAAAAAAACATAGGGTGAAAACAAAATAAGAAAATATGACTTACTGCATGTATGTATTATATTAAATATCTTTCCATAAAGTATTTTTTTAGATCATTCATTTTGGATCCCCAAATGGGTTCTATTTTATATATATATATATATATATATATATATATATATATATATATATATATATATATATATATATATATATATATATATATATATATATATATATATATATATATATATATATATATATATATATATATATATATATATATATATATATATATATATATATATATATATATATATATATATATATATATATATATATATATATATATATATATATATATATATATATATATATATATATATATATATATATATATATATATATATATATATATATATATATATATATATATATATATATATATATATATATATATATATATATATATATATATATATATATATATATATATATATATATATATATATATATATATATATATATCAGACAGCTGGTTAATTTGGGTGAAGGCAATATATTTTAAGGACCTTACTCCAAATTTAGTAGTGTTTACCGGCTCCACATGTATTTTGTTATGTCCTCGTGTATTATGATTATGAATTTCTTTGTTAAAAATATGTAATTGTATATATCATAAAGTAACCATTTTACAGTCTAGCCCATGCGTAACTCGAGCACTGAGTTAATATTGCAAATCCAACTTGTCAATACTGATTTCTCGAGCCATACATATTGATGAATTTGTTTTTATTAACTAACCTAAGCGGTTTTTTTTTTTTTTTTTTTTTTATGTATTAATTTTAAATCAAACACAGATTTTTTGAGTCTACAAAGTTGTATTTTACTAACAAAAAACACATAAAAAATTATATTGTGACAATTGTTTCGCCTTGTTAGGGCATTATCAAACGAATGTGAAGATCAAATGGACTACGGTCCTTATGTAGCTATACAATTCCTTATGTAGCTATACAATGTAGCTAAGAATTGTATAGCTACATAAGGACCGTTTGATCTTCACATTCGTTTGATAATGCCCTAACAAGGCTAAACAATTGTCACAATATAATTTTTTATTTGTTTTTTGTTAATAGAATACAACTTAGTAGACTCAAAAAATCTGTGTTTGATTTAAAATTAATACATAAATTAAAATGGAGTTCTACAAATTAAACGCCAAATCAATAAATAAATAACCCAAGCGGTATTCGGGCAATCTTGTTTCCACATGTTCCTGCAGCAAAGAATTTTATTTCAATGTTTAAAAGTTATAAACATATTGGTAATTTAATCTAATGATAGACGCCGTGGCGTAGTTGGGGAGACGTTAAAATACAAATTTGACATTGCGGGTTCGATCCCTGTCAAGTACAAAATAAATTCAAGAAAGATTTATTTTCAATTAGTCAGGGTTTTTGTAACGTATTTTTCACAATTACCTTACTATCCTTCCTGCAGACAAGCCTCTAAAAGTAGAGGCTTTGCGGGTTTTTCCTTTTTTTATTTCATAAATGTTTTAGATAATATAATAGTTCATCATTTTATTACCACACTGTAGCTGAATGACAAATCATGCATGAAGGTTCAAGATAAAAAGGCAATAGATCAGATCTGTTTATTGAAGATCTATATAAGTTTTTGTTAGTCCAATAAAAAAAGAATCTAGATCAATCAGTATTAAAATTTTAAATATGTCAAAACTAATCCATACTAATTGGTATTTCTCTGCCAGCGGTTAGAGCCTTTGGAAATAAATATTTTTAATATTCCCCCCCCATAAAACTTTTATTCAAATGTTTTTATTATACACGCTTGTATTTTCAACTTCTTCTAAACCTTATTTGCACTCAATGGTGCTTAGGGCACTGCATCGTATAGGCCCAGTGTTATCTTGATCGTTACTTACATGAAGGCAAAGTAATCACTACAGCGGAAAAACTTAAAAATCATAATAATATTTTATTATTTAGATTTTTCCATACTGGCATATTTTGCAACAATTGTTTGATTATTTGTTTGTTACCTTTCTGTTTCAAGTGATACAATTTTGGATGACGTGGCTGAATGACATGATATTTAATGCGCTTAGAGACTGCATGCGAGTACCACACAACATCTTTCTCCATTAAGTAGTTTTATTTTTAAATGATAAAACTTTATTTCTGACATCATTGAATGTACAATTAATTGAAAAAACTTATGTATTTAATATTTAATAATACTGGTAGCTGAAATACAAATCGCCCAGCCTTTTTATAATTAACAATCAAGATAACTCTGCCTCCATAAAATGTAGTGTACTATGCACCATTTGTGTGCAGAAAAGCGTCGAAGAAGATTTAAAGTGGTTTGCTAATTTTGTCAAATTTTGACATTGATCCTTGTTTTTGCAATCTTGCGTATTTCTTCCGAACTTGCCCAGAAAATCAAACTTTGATGTATTTGTATACTAAAGGGTTTAATACAATCATTTTGACAAGCAATATTCACTCGTTGGTTTTCTTTGCATAAAAACTATAATTGCCTAATTTAAAGGAAATCCATTACTTATATTTGCGGAATCATTCAACCGTGTACAGTTATATTAAAAATTGGTGGAAGATGTTCACTGCAATAAATTAAATGTATTTTTTAGTGGAATTTATTTATATATATTTATTAGCGGGTACCTACGCTTCTGTGTTTTTTTCTATACAGGTTCGTTCCATTCCGTCTCCCACCATTTTCAAATTGTGTTTTGTACTCTTCACGTTGTCGCCCCTGTTACATTTCGCTTTATTCAGTTGCCGACGTTGTTTCGTCGGGGGCGGTCCTGTCATCTGTGTGGGACGTCATGCTCGCGGAGATCTATCTCTCGTTTCTGTTCACGGTCTAATAATTTGTGATATATTATGCTAGTGGCGGCGTGATTGTTTAATTGTAAACAAATAATATGATACAATCAGCATTTCTCAAGTGTTTGCAGTGTGGATTTCTCTGTAGCTGTCTCGGGAGCGATGCACCTCAACATTAAAATATTTTTTGGTGAGTGACAGCTTCCTATTTTTCGGGTTAAAATCGCTATCTAATTCTGAATGTATCCTTTATCCTCTATGATTATAAGGAAGAAGTAATCTTTGCATTAATTTTTATACTCTAAAATAAAATTTTATGGGCATATCATAAATCAAACTGCCAATAAGTAGTAAATGTGCCTACTCCACATGTCCGAAATTTCGCTTCCTGCTTTACATTTTTATCTCTAAACAACTCTTAAATTCGCGACAATCTCTAATTTCTTATGCATTGTTTGTAGTTTTTTTTAACATTCTAACATCCGCGCCAGAGTATGCAGTTACTTCGTTATACAATTTAATGAAAAGGTCATTCTATTCACGTAGGTATCTAATTATTTTCGAAATAGATCTGTCAGAAAATTGTATGCAGTCGTGAGTGGCCGTATTGGAGTTACGGTGTTTTATGTGCATGCTAGCATAAAATGTCGCTCACTCCTTTCAAGAACATAATAAATAAAAAAAACTTATTTTTCAGGAGAAAGTTTTTAAAGTTCAAAAATATAATACAATGTATTAAAAATAAATATCAAGCCACTTTACTGTGCAACAGATCTTTTCAAATTAAACCTGAAGGTTTTTTCTCCATTTGAAAAATATTTAATATATTAAAAAAAATAATTAAACAACGCCTTTTCTTCAAAATGCAAAAACGACATTTGCTGCCCTGTAGCTGGTAAATATTAAGTTAAAAATATGCCGCTTTTGCTGGGATATAGTACACTTTCTGGGCATTCCGAAAACATGCACAACTGAAAATTGACGATTTTTGATTTATGACGTTCTTGAAAGGAGTACACACGTGTGTAAAGTGATCACTTAAACCAGCCTATGACGGTCGTCAGCCCCGTAAATGCCCAGACTTCCATATCCTTCTTCATCTTTGATGATATGTTACAAAATAATACAATATATTTAATTTAAAATATATTATTGATGTTAACATGTTGACAACCATTGGTTGTTTGTGATTGATTGACACTCTTATCTCTCAAGTGTGTGTATTTGAATGTTTTGATTGATTTTTTATGTTACTTTAATTGTTTCTTATCTACTTTATGTACATTTAATTGATTTATTTAGATAACATCTTGAATCCCCCCAATTTATGTTTTTATTAATAAATAATTTGTTTTAAGTGAGATAATTAATAGCCCGGAACTTAATTTTTAATTGAACCGAGGTAAAATTTATCGTAATTGCATTTTTTTTGCTTAAAACGCCGTTTTTGTATTGATTTGCGATATTTAAGGTTTATTGTGAGATCTATAGAATTTTCTTAAAGGCACGGTATTCGTTAAATTTTCAATTAAATTTAATTCAAACCCTTACCCGCAACCCAATGGTACATAGGGCACTGCATTATATAAACATAGTGTTATCTTGATCGTTAACACAATTCGTTAAATTCGTATTAAAGACACAGTATTCGTTAAATTTTTAATTCAATTCAATTCAAACCCTTATCCGCACCCCAATGGTGCATAGGGCACTGCATTATATAAACACAGTGTTATCTTGATCGTTAACACAATTCTTTAAATTCGTTAATTCGTTAAATAGCACCTTTTTTGTTTTTTTTTATAAATAAAGAGAAATATTTGTGTTTTTATTATTTACACAAATATTTCAATTTCATTTCTGTGAGCCTAAGCGGCTCATTATTCGAAATAGGTATCAAATTGTGGTAGAGTGGGTTCGAACCAAGAAACTCAGACTTAAGAGTCCGCGACACTAACCACGGGACCACAACCCGACACTTAATTTTTGCTAAGCTCAGGTAACATTTGACATAAGTAACTTTTAAAAACGTCTGAGACATTACTATCTGTCATTAGAATCCTAACTGTCGATCAAACCTCCTCCCTCTACCTCCTTCCCTAAACTCCCTTCTTCCTTTGCCCTCCTTATTATCGTCTTTTTTTAATTGGTAATTGGTATATTAATATGTAATTTATGTTTTTTTTAATGTCAATTTGTAATTTATGTTTTTCAAATGTTCAAGTACTATCTACCCTCTGATTGCAAACGGCTATATATGGTATCAAACGTTTTGATCAATATCACTAGTCCGTCTTTGGTCGGTTGGAAGATATTGCTTTTTAGCAATAAGCCCGCCAATGTACTTTTTATTTTCTGTACATGAAGTTTATAAAAAAAATAATTGTTGTTTTTTAAACACCGTTTTTGTATTGAACGATAGTTTTTATTCGAAATAAATATGTGGTTTTAAAAAGAAGAGTTACAACATTTTGAGTGTGTCCAAATACTTGTTCACAAAATCTGGATTATCTCCAATTACAGGAGTTATTTTCATATTATTTTTTGACATCTCATCAAAGATGAAGAAGAATATGGAAGTCTGGGCATTTACACGGTCGTAAGCCCCGTAAATGCCCAGACTTCCATATTCTTCTTCATCTTTGATGAGATGTCAAAAAATAATATAAAAGAAGAGTTATTGAAAGGTATTGAGTTAAAAAAAAAATTAAAATATTTTTTCAATACACATTCTAAGAAAACAGCAACAAAAATCCAATGTGTATTATTTAAAAAAAATAACCAATTTAGAAACCTTGTTCTTGAATCACTAGAATAAGCTTTATTAATAAAAATGAAAATGGTATTTTCTGGCGTTTCTCATGTGTGTGATTATAATCCAGGATTCGGACCTCACATACTAATATAAGAGTTTCTGCTTAGTAAAAAGCTTCTTTACATCTCACCAATAGATGTCTCTAGGGAAGTTCTAGTGATTCAAGAACAAGGTTTCTAAAAAAAAATGCGTGACCAGACGTCCGGCTCAATGAATTGCCGGAAGCAACTGAATTTTATTATCGCGACTATGGTCTTAAATGTTGGGATAGATTTTTTTATACAAGTATCTACCTTATTACTAGTTGTTTAAAATGATATTTTGTCCACAGGGATTCGATTTTATTATAATTTCGCCATTTTACGTTATCTCCATACGAATACGTATTGTGTTTCAAAACAGTCTCTAGTTACTTTGTTAAGTTATTACTTTCCGACTACGAATACAATTCCAGTGAAAAGATAAGTTTATAATAAAGGTTTTATTTAGTAAATACCACTATTTCTTAAAATCTACTGTGACACGTTTTTCGATGCATTCCGTATCATTTTCAAACACCTTATACGGTGTATGAAAATGATGCGGAATGCATCGAAAGTGATATATAAAGTGAAAAATGATATAAGTTTTAAAAGATATATATATTTTTTACCCTTATCCGCACCCAATGGTGCATAGGGCACTGCACCATAGCGATGCAGTGTTATCTTGATCGTTAATTGCATAAAGGCAAGGTAATCGGCCCTGCGCTTCTTTTACCAGTCCATGGTGATATAAAATAAGTATGAGAGTGAAAATCACTGATATTTATTTTGACCCCCACCCCCCTGGGAATCGAACGAGGGACCTCCAGCATGGTGGCCAAACGCGCTGACCACTACACTACGGAGGTGGATATATATATATATATATATATATATATATATATATATATATATATATATATATATATATATATATATATATATATATATATATATATATATATATATATATATATATATATTTACATATATATATATATATATATATATATATATATATATATATATATATATATATATATATATATATATATACATATATATTTCTAACTAAAACCAGTATTTTAAGCAAAAAAATCAATTATGTCAAATGTTACCTGAGTTTAAAGAAAATTTTACGAAATTTAAAAAAAAAGTATGATAATATTTAAATCGATAATCCATTAATTATTTTATGTGGCCAACGGGTTAGTTAAAATAATATTAAAAAAGTAAATTGCACAATATTGTACAAGATGAATACAGTGATTAAACTGCAATCGGCAGATTTCGAATGGTTATTGAGTAAACATAATATCCGTGTAACCTTATATGTATGTAGGATGCATACAAACATGCATGTTGTTTTCATCACGCTTTATACACACTATATGCGTGATAAACTAGCCATGGTTATTTATTTATTTTCAACATGTTGAGTGATTTAACAACAAAATTTAAAATAGATATAAGTATGTATTACAAAAAAGTGGTAGGATTTTTTTGTGCAGTATTACAAATGTAACTTTTTAGCGAGGATGTATTGAAAGCTGTCCCACCGCATGCCCAGATCTGATACAGAAGCATCTAGGCTTCCTGACAGATCTGCTCTTGCTAAGCAATTTTTTTTAACTAAGTTGCGAAATTGATTGAAAATGTGAAACAATATAAAATTGTATCCCGATTTTACTTTGAATTTACATTTAAAAGCTTTCAATATACCTGTCACTGCCAATCTAAATAAATACAAGATTGTAAGTCCACCACCAAATTTTCTAGAAGTACCCCAGTGTAGGCAGTGAAAGGGATTAGTGTTTAGTTCAATTAGTCGGCTAGATCCGATTCCGACTCGACGTTGGACGGTACACAGACGCCCACAACCCCGACCAGCACAGCAGACAGACACGGAACAGTGCTAAGACATTTACAGAAAATGGTCAGTCATTGCATTTCCACTCAACCATTATTCATCGACCCTATTTCGGATTCCTTTCACAAGTAACTACACATATATATATATATATATATATATATATATATATATATATATATATATATATATATATATATATATATATATATGTATGTATGTATGTATGTATGTATGTATGTATGTATGTATGTATGTATGTATGTATGTATGTATGTATGTATGTATGTATGTATGTATGTATGTATGTATGTATGTATGTATGTATGTATGTATGTATGTATGTATGTATGTATGTATGTATGTATGTATGTATGTATGTATGTATGTATGTATGTATGTATGTATGTATGTATGTATGTATGTATGTATGTATGTATGTATGTATGTATGTATGTATGTATGTATGTATGTATGTATGTATGTATGTATGTATGTATGTATGTATGTATGTATGTATGTATGTATGTATGTATGTATGTATGTATGTATGTATGTATGTATGTATGTATGTATGTATGTATGTATGTATGTATGTATGTATGTATGTATGTATGTATGTATGTATGTATGTATGTATGTATGTATGTATGTATGTATGTATGTATGTATGTATGTATGTATGTATGTATGTATGTATGTATGTATGTATGTATGTATGTATGTATGTATGTATGTATGTATGTATGTATGTATGTATGTATGTATGTATGTATGTATGTATGTATGTATGTATGTATGTATGTATGTATGTATGTATGTATGTATGTATGTATGTATGTATGTATGTATGTATGTATGTATGTATGTATGTATGTATGTATGTATGTATGTATGTATGTATGTATGTATGTATGTATGTATGTATGTATGTATGTATGTATGTATGTATGTATGTATGTATGTATGTATGTATGTATGTATGTATGTATGTATGTATGTATGTATGTATGTATGTATGTATGTATGTATGTATGTATGTATGTATGTATGTATGTATGTATGTATGTATGTATGTATGTATGTATGTATGTATGTATGTATGTATGTATGTATGTATGTATGTATGTATGTATGTATGTATGTATGTATGTATGTATGTATGTATGTATGTATGTATGTATGTATGTATGTATGTATGTATGTATGTATGTATGTATGTATGTATGTATGTATGTATGTATGTATGTATGTATGTATGTATGTATGTATGTATGTATGTATGTATGTATGTATGTATGTATGTATGTATGTATGTATGTATGTATGTATGTATGTATGTATGTATGTATGTATGTATGTATGTATGTATGTATGTATGTATGTATGTATGTATGTATGTATGTATGTATGTATGTATGTATGTATGTATGTATGTATGTATGTATGTATGTATGTATGTATGTATGTATGTATGTATGTATGTATGTATGTATGTATGTATGTATGTATGTATGTATGTATGTATGTATGTATGTATGTATGTATGTATGTATGTATGTATGTATGTATGTATGTATGTATGTATGTATGTATGTATGTATGTATGTATGTATGTATGTATGTATGTATGTATGTATGTATGTATGTATGTATGTATGTATGTATGTATGTATGTATGTATGTATGTATGTATGTATGTATGTATGTATGTATGTATGTATGTATGTATGTATGTATGTATGTATGTATGTATGTATGTATGTATGTATGTATGTATGTATGTATGTATGTATGTATGTATGTATGTATGTATGTATGTATGTATGTATGTATGTATGTATGTATGTATGTATGTATGTATGTATGTATGTATGTATGTATGTATGTATGTATGTATGTATGTATGTATGTATGTATGTATGTATGTATGTATGTATGTATGTATGTATGTATGTATGTATGTATGTATGTATGTATGTATGTATGTATGTATGTATGTATGTATGTATGTATGTATGTATGTATGTATGTATGTATGTATGTATGTATGTATGTATATATATATATATATATATATATATATATATATATATATATATATATACGTATATACACACAAACACATATATTTTTTCTTGATACACGCCTATCACAATCCTAACAAACAATGGACATTAAAAAAAATAATAAAGAACAACCCTATCTCACAAACTTTTTAGCTAACTTAAGCTTTTTAGCGAGGATCTCCACAAATCGCTCACTTCTTTCAAGAACGTCATAAATCAAAAAACTTGATTTTTCAGGAAAACGTTTTCAATGTTTAGAAATATAATACAATCTGTTAAAAAATATCAAGCCATTTATTGAACTTTTTACTGTGCAACAGATTTTTTTAGGTAAAACGTGAAGGTTTTTTCTCCGTTTGAAAAATATTTAGTTTATTAAAAACAAATTAAACAATAACTTTTCTTCAAAATGCAAAAACAACACTTTCTGCCCTGTAGCGGGTAAATATTATGTTAAAAATATGCCTCTTTTGCTGGGATATAGTATATTTAAAAAAATGACGATTTTTGATTTATGACGTTCTAGAAAGGAGTGAGCGAAATGGTATATTGTAAAACACTTTTGTGAGTAGGTTTTTGACTCTGGTACCTAGCTGACTACGCGGCGCAGCGCCTAAAATAGCCGAGTATTAATGAGAGCTACTTTATACAGGTGTGGCAAAATTTTCTACTTCGTTCAGTTCGATGTGTGGGCGTCAACATAATTTATTTTAACTGTTTGTTGCCAACACGCTGATGTCAAATTTTAATTATTCCCACTAATTTACTAATTACATTGGTGTCACACTCCTCCACAGTTGACAATAGTGGGGCAGGGTTGATAATATCGTGTCTTCAACATTTGTATTTTTATTATTTTCCCAAATTTTCAATTTCATACTTTTTCTGTGAGCCTAAGCGGCTCACTATTAGAAATAGGTATCAAATTGCGGTAGAGGAATTCGAACCGAGAAACTCTGACTTAAGAGTTCGCGACACCAACCACGGGACCACAACCCGACACAATGCAGGGTTTTCACTCCAAATTGGACGTTTTACAAAACTAATTAAACGTTATTTTTAGAGAGGTGTTGCGTTCTATTCTCTCTGCCTACCCCTGCGGAGAAGTGGCGTGATGGTTAGTTAGTGAGTTATCTTGGCGATAGTGTTATCCCTCAGACGAATGTCCTGCAAAATGATGCTCGAATGGTGAAATAAAGAAATAATGCAAGGCTGTGATAACCACTATCGATAAAATTAAGAATAGTTTGTTGAGATAGTTTGGACACGTGGAACATATGGTTAAACAAATTTATAAGTCAAATGTAGTTGGAAAAAGAAGCAGCAGAAGACCGAGGAAAAGTTGGCACATGTATGTCAAGTACTTGAAAGCGGCCGGGCCAGGAGTCGAAATAATCGGCGGGTATGTATGAGGAGATGCATGAATGTGTAAAAGGCGAAGAATGTTTGCAAAGACAGGATGGTATGGCGTTCTATTCTCTCTGCCTACCCCTGCGGAGAAGTGGCGTGATAGTTATTTAGTTAGCTTGGCGATAGTGCATCGAAACACGCGTCACCGTAGATTTTAATAAATACTGGTGTTTACGAAGGTAATTTTTTATTTCTTTTTGATTTTCGACACTTAACTTCATTGAATAGATGTTGTCTTCACTGTGTAGTTATACATTATCGTTTGACTGTAATTTTAGCCTAGATATACTATACATAGAGCCTTGTGAAATCTTCTTTCGCTCATCATCTCGGCTGTACAACGTTTCCCAACTTCGTCTTCGACTCCGTGAAATGCCAGTGTCAATTACTTCTACCGACGCCATTTTAAACATACAAAAAATTACTCGTGTCATTAATTATTTAATCTTAATGCCTCGTTCTCTCTTCTGACAGAGAACTAGCTGAGAGAGCGAGGTTGTTATTCACGTTACGGATACAAAAAACACTTTCAACTAACCGTCACGCCGCTTCCCGCAGGGATATTCAGAGAAAATATAACGCCATACCAATCTCGGCTCTCCAAACTTAAAACACAGTAATGGTCATTTTTTTGCAGTACGGTTTTTCGCATTTTTGGACTAAGTAGAATCTACTTAGTCCAAAAATGTGCTACAAAAAAATGTCACTGTGTTTTGAGTTTGGACAGCCGATCTGTCTTTGCGGACAATCTCCGCCTCCTCCACATTCATATATCTCCCCATACAACAAACTTCCCCTCTTCCTCATACATACTCGCCGATTGTTCCGACTCCTGACTCACTTTCAAGTATTTGAAATAATTAAGTTTTTCTCGGTTTCCTTCGGCTTCCATTACCGACCGAATTCGCCTCATAAATTTGTTTTGCCGTTCTTTCCTTATTCATTCTTGCAATTCACGCACCAAAACGCATGCGATTTTTTATATTTTGTATATTCATAAGTATGTGGATAGTGCTATGGTAGTGACGTGTAGTATTGTTTGCATGCTGGTGTAGTGATTGTCCTGACGAAGAGACGGGTACGTCTCGAAACCGGTAGACACGAATCTCGGCGAGTGATTATATGCTGACATTTTTCTGTTATTACAAGTTTTCTATTATTGCTCGTTGTGTATTTTTGGAGTCATTAATCAAAGCTCTGACCCAGTGGTTCTCAACCGGTGCTCCACGAGCTTAAAATCAAAATTACACACAAATATCCACAGATGTCATTGCTATACAAGTTACATCATGCTAACTGACATTACTTCGACGTTTATTAACGTCGATACTCCTTTTAGGAAAATTCGCACTGACGTTCATTTACGTTCATACTCCCGGACAGCTTAAAAAGTTGACAAGCTTAAGTGCCACATTAAATCACTTTCGCCGCAAAAAGTTTCTTCCTCTTCTTCTTCTTGGTAGGCCTTGTGGCCTGTTTTAAGAGGGATTCTGTTGATTCCAGTTGACGATCCATCTCTTTGGTGGTCTGCCCGGTTGCATGGATTATTTATGTCTTTATGTATTTTTTTATTTAATGTAATTTTTAACTTGTATGTAATGAAATAATCAGTTTTATTTTTAACAAAAGTTTTCGTTCTTTGTTTTTGGTGCACCGCGAATTTTTCATATGATCGAAAGTGCTCCCTGACTTCAAAAATGTTCAGAAACACCGCTCTAACCTTTCACACTCGTGTGTTTCAATCACCTTCAGTTTTAGCATCTCCGAGGCATCTTGCGTTCGTCTTGCTTTATTGTGATTTTTAGCGCTTCCTCCGCCTCTCCTTATCTTCACACTTTATCCTCCACTTTCTGCACGCTCCGGCGGATTATCCATTGTTTGCTGGTAATTGTTATTCACAACCAGAATGTACAGTCACCGCCCGAATTACAATCATCGCACAACATGTTAAAAGCACTTTTTATTTTTTATTAAATACTCAACGTTACGTTGTCCGCCTCCGTAGTGTAATGGTCATCACGCTCTTCTACCGTTCTGGAGGTCCCGGTATCGATTCCCAGGGGGGTGTCAAATAAGTATAAGTGATTTTTCACTCCAATATTTAATTAATATTACCCTGGACTGGTAGCTGATGCAGAGAGCTGATCACCCTTCCTTGTGTTTACGATCAAGATAACGCTGCGTTTATATGATGCAGTGCCCTATGCACCATTGCGGTGCGGATAATGGTCTGAATGAATGAATAATATTTATTTAATATAATCCTGGATAGATGTATGGTATGTCCATGGTAATATTGAATAAATATTAGAGTGAAAACATCACTTATTTTTTTGATCTCCCCCCTGGGAATTGAAGCCGGGACTTTTAGAACGGTAGGCGAGCTGACCATTACACTACAGATGCGGACATGATAGGCCAGGAGAATGTTCTTAGGCAATCAATAAATGTTATTTAAAAAAATTAATAAAAATAAAATCAGTACGCAGCCGGACAAATTTATGTGACTATAATATTTTGGTCAAGGACCGTATGGATATACGTATTATGCTTATTTATTTTGACACTTTATTTCAGAGAGCCACTCCGGACGCAAGGTTACGGTGGTCTCACGTACCGAGCACAGATTTCAAGAAGCTTAGAAACAAATCGCTCATTTCCAGTGTAAACACGCTCTTTGCACTGTGCATACAAACCAGGTAAATGCAAATTCACCCGGCTTGGTTAAAATTCACCGCCAGGGTCACATTTTTAAGCTGTATTTTAATTTACTTGTATCTCAAGTTAGGCATTGTTGGGTAATATATCCAAAATTAAACAAGGTTTATTTGGTTGAATTCTACATTTATTTATGTATATTTTAATACGTGACACGTTTCGTCTTCTTAGGACATTTTCAAACACTGCCTAAAATTATTTACAAAATATCCTTATATACTAACAATAATTGATATTATTAGGTCTAGGAGTACATAAAATGGTAGGTATTTCGGTGGGTAATGTGCATTTTTGTGAATGTTAACATAAGCTAACATCCAGATTACTCATCGAAATACCCACAATTATATGTACTCCTAGACCTAATAATAGCAATTATTGTTAGTATATAAGGACATTTTATAAATAATTTTAGGCAGTGTTTGAAAATGTCCTAAGAAGACGAAACGCGTATTAAAATATACATAAATAAATGTAGAATTCAACAAAATAAACCTTGTTTAATTTTGGATATATTACCCAACAATTCAATATGGAATTCTACCAACTGTCTGCAGTTACAATGAATCAAGTTAGGGTTTAAATTTCTTGCCAAGAAGACAAGCTTAGGGGAAGACTTATCCGATATCGTATTCGTGTTATGGTAGAGAAAGTCCAAAAGTAGTTTCTGAGGTATCTCTACATGAGAGAGTACGGGTATTATTCTTGGCTCTACCCGACCGAGTTTCTACGGGGTATGCTTGGCTAAAACAGTTTACAGACTAGAAGGAATGTGTATTTTATTACGCATTTTTATCGATTGTTGCGCGGTATGATCGATAATCCAGAAATTATCCGGAGCATTGGTCTGTATGTTACCGATAGTTAGCTGAGACAGCGTCGGCATAAATTGTTTCACATTTCTATATGTAGGACCAACCTGCCAATGGTTATGCCTGTAGGAAGAGCTACCGCTATGCTGAACAATATCATGCTGGATATTGATCTATTCCATGTGCTGAGGGGTAATCCGAAGCGGGATTCGTCTACATCTTTAACAAGAGTATTCTTGTTTATTTTCGATTTTTTTAATGTATACGCTTTAAATTTAAGTTTGTAATGTGTATATTAATTATAAATAAATAAATAAATTGAATTAAAAAAAAATGAATTGAATTAGTTCATAAAGAACTTTTGCGAGAGGTGGTATCATGCATGAACAAAATAGTGACAGAGTCTCTGCTTAATAAAAGCTTTCCTCATCCCACCATAGATGGCTATTGTGAAATACAGATAATCCACATTTGTGAACAAGTATTTGGACACATTCAAAATGCTGTAAATAAATTAGCTGGTCAAATTATAAGCTTAATTAATAAAATGAAAAGGATATTTTCTGGCGTTTCACATGTATCTGATTATAATCCAGGATTCGGGTCTCACATAGAAATGAAAGAGATTCTGTTCAATAAAAAAAGCTTCTTTCATCTTACCATAGATGTCTCTAGTGAAATTCTAATGATTCAAGCAATGTGTTTCGAATTTGAATAATATATCTAGACGTTTCATGAATTTGAGTAGTGTGGTAGTCAATCATGTGTACAATTGGCGAATGTTACACATGTGTAAAGTGATAACTTAACCAAGTCTATGACGGTCGTAAGCCCTGGAAATGCCCAGACTTTTATATTCTTCTTCATCTATGCTGAGATGTCATAAAATAATGTAAAAACAGTAATTTGCGGACAGTTTGCATTATTTTTTCTGGAACGACAAAACATTTGGGGCTCGAATATCTATTAAGGTAACGGTTGCCGAAATTCGCATCACTTTTTTCGTTTTTTTTTCTCATCAAATTACAGTTTTTCTAACTGATTTTTCTAATATGTGTCGTTAAATATTTGTGTCGCCTCAAATTGCGCAAATACTGACGTTAAACGGCAAAGTAACTGAAGTTTTTTAGTAGCTATTTTATAACTTGTTATGTGTGTCGTCATTGTTTGTTTTTTCCTATGCTTTGAATTTTCTCACTTAAAAAAATGGGCCTATTGTTAGGCGAACCGGGCTACATTAAAAATAATATAGTTTAGGTACTATGCCCGTGCGATTTTCAAATGGGGGTCCATGTACTATAAACGAGGAGCCTTCGTATTTATTTTAATTTTTTAAAGTATTTTTTTGGCATATTATTTCGAGAAATAAAAAGACATTGTGTTCAATTCAATTCAATTTATTCAATAATTAATATATACATTACAAACAAACATTTAAGGCGTATACATTAAAAAAACAAATTAAAAATTACACAAGAAGACTCTTGTTAAATGTGTAGAAGAATCTCGCTTCGGAAAACTCCTTCGGACACATGGAACAGATCAATATCCAATGTGATATTGTTAAACATAGCGGTAGCTCTTCCTACAGGCATAACCATCGGCAGGTTGGTCCTGTGTATAGGAATGTGAAACAATCTATGCCGACGCTGTCTTAGGTAACTATCGGGAACATACAGACCAATGCTCTGGATAATTTCAGGATTATCGATCATACCCCGCAACAATCGATAAAAATGCGTAATCAAATACGCATTCCTTCTAGTCTCTAAACTGTGTGTGTTTTGATCCACTCAAATTTTTATTAACCAACTAGTTTCGGCAACAACCTGTTGCCCTCTTCAGGGTTTAATTTATGACTGCCGAATTTATGACTGGAGTTGTTGCCGAAACTAGTTGGTTAATAAAAATGTGAGTGGATCAAAACACAAAGTCTTTTTATTTCTCGAAATAATATATCAATATGATCCACAAAATTAATGCTTTCAATATTCAAAACATATTTATTTGGCAGTCACCCAGTGAAAGGATGTTTTTACCAATGTCAAGTATTATTTTTATTTACAACCAAAATAATAAAAACAATTCATACAAAATTTCATAGTTTAAATGGATTTAAACACTTGTATAAAAACACTCTCGAGCTTATCAATGTAAACACGTCTAGTTTCGAAAACTACAGATGTTCTCACCAACAGGTGAAAATGTCAACTCAACTTGTATTTTCAGCTGTTGCTGATAACATCTATCTCTATAGTTCTCGAAACTAGTCGTGCTTACAGTAATAAACAGTAATAAGTCGTGCTTACGAAACTAGTCGTGCTTACAGTAATAAACAGTAATAAGTCGTGCTTACGAAACTAGTCGTGCTTACAGCAACGATCCTTCCGTAATAAACTCAAAATTGGTATTTTATAATTGATTAATTTGTAATATTTAAATCATCGTCTTATTTCACAAAGTTTTTTTTTAAAATTTTACATTCCCTTTTTTCACGTTTTTTTCTTCACTTTTCACATAATTAATCATAAATTATATAGTATAAATTATATTACTAAAATTCAACATTTCAAAAAATTCAAACCCTTACCCGCACCCGATGGTGCATATGGCACA
Source organism: Brachycentrus maculatus (assembly GCF_059751285.1). Taxonomy (NCBI): domain Eukaryota; kingdom Metazoa; phylum Arthropoda; class Insecta; order Trichoptera; family Brachycentridae; genus Brachycentrus; species Brachycentrus maculatus. Next base: position 126,201 of record NW_028281679.1, on the reverse strand, counting down.
GCATCATGTAAACGCATTATTGATCGTTAACATGAAGGTACCGCTTCAGGTACCGCTTCAGGTACCGGTCCAGGGTTATATTGAATAAGCGTTACAGTGAGAAAAATCACTTATTTTTATTTGACTCTCCCCCCTTCGAATCGAACCCGGGACGTCCAGAACGGTAGCCGAGCGTTTTTATGCAATACAAAACCTATTATGAAAGGGATCATATTACTATATTTTTTAAATTATTTTTTTGTTTTTACTATTTTATGTGCTGTGCTGTTTGATTACTCAATAAATAATAATAATAATAATGATAAAACCCTTATTCGCACCCCAGTGGTGCATAGGGCACTGCTTCATATAAACGCAGTGTTATCTTGATCGTTTACACATGAAGGAAAGGTGATCAGCCCTACGCTTCAGGTACCAGTCCAGGGTAATATTGAATAAATATCACAGTGAAAAAATCACTTATATTTATTTGACCCCCCCTGGGAATCGAACCCGGGACCTCCAGAACGGTAGCCGAGCGTGCTGACCATTACACTGCGGAGGCGAACTCAATAAATAGATAAATAATATTTATTGGTTCAATAAATAACTTATATATACATATATATATATATATATATATTTTTTTTTTCTTCATAATACCCTTCAATCATTGAAGGCTTTATTACATTTTAAATATTAATCATAATGTTTGCTAAAGTACCTACGTGTCGGCTTGTTTGATTTTCGTCGCTGACATCATTAGTGTTTTCTTATCAATATTTATAATACATCGATCTAGCGTCGACAGGGTTTTTATTGTAGGTATATTAACAACATTTTGAGTGTGTCCAAATACTTGTTCACAAAATCTGGAATAGATATTAATATAAGAGTTTCTGCTTAATAAAAAGCTTCTTTACATCTCACCAATAGATGTCTCTAGTGAAGTTTTAGTGATTCATGAACAAGGTTTCTAAATTGGTTCATATATATATAGAACTTCCAAGAATTTGAGTAGTGTGGTTGTCAATAATGGGTAGAATTGGTGAATGTTACACGTGTGTAAAGCGATCACTTAAACCAGCCTATGACGGTCGTAAGCCCCGCAAATACCCAGACTACCATATTCTTCTTCATCTTTGATGAGATGTCAAAAAATAATAGGTATATTAATATTATATATATTTTTTAGTATTATCGGTACTCAACAATGCTAAGCTTTTCTTTTGCGATGGATCATCCAGATGAATTGTTTTCTGATTAAGAATTTGTGGATGATTTAAATATAAAAATTGAATACTTGTATAATACTACTTTTCGCTCACTCCTTTCAAGAACGTCATAAATTAAAAATCGTCAATTTTCACTTGTGCATGTTTTCGGAATGCCCAGAAAATGTATTATATCCCAGCCAGCAAAAGCGGCATATTTTTAACTTAATATTTACCCGATACAGGGGAAAAAGTGTCGTTTTTGCATTTTGAAGAAAAGGTATTGTTTAATTATTTTTTTAAATATACTAAATATATTTCAAATGGAGAAAAAACCTTCAGGTTCTACCTAAAAAGATCTGTTACACATTAAAAAGTTCTTGGTTTGATATATATTTTTAATACATTGTATTATATTTTTAAACTTTAAAAACGTTCTCCTGAAAAATCAAGTTTTTTGATTTATGACGTTCTTGAAAGGAGTGAGCGTTTTGTGTTTATTCATGTATACACGACTAGTTTCGAGAACTGTATACAGATGTTCTCATCAACGGGTGATAACGCAGATATATATATATATATATATATATATATATATATATATATATATATATATATATATATATATATATATATATATATATAAATATATATATATTTATATATATTTATATATATATATATTTATACATATATAAATAAATATATATATATATATATATATATATATATATATATATATATATATATATATATATATATATATATATATATATATATATATATATATATATATATATATATATATATATATATATATATATATATATATATATATATATATATATATATATATATATATATATATATATATATATATATATATATATATATATATATATATATATATATATATATATATATATATATATATATATATATATATATATATATGTATGTATATATATATATATATATATATATATATATATATATATATATATATATATATATATATATATATATATATATATACATATATATATACATATGTATACATATATACATATATACATAAATAAATACTTATATTACGTTCAGGAAATGAACGGTTGTTTGTTGCTGTCGCATAATTTTAAGTTTCGTTTCCTTACCAGTTTAAATGTAAACCGTCACATTTCGCATAGTGTCTTCTATTGCCATTATCTCGCGGTCACAGTTGACTGGATCCTAAGCAAGCGGGTGGGTCGTTCGGTCATGTCAGCCTTTTGGTCATAGACCGGTTTACGTCGCGGAACTGTCATAATCGGCTCTAAGGTGATGGCCCGCATCGCCCGCGCGTTTTCCATGTTATGGGTTCGACTCCCGCGCACTGATAGGCCGGAATAGACTGCGTAGAATGAATCGATTGTTTATCTCGATTTATCGAAGACCCCGAATCCTTTCTGCGTACACATTTCCGTATATCGCTCACTCCTTTCAACTACGACACATATAAAAAAAAAGATTTTTAAGAGATCGTTTTAAAAATATAATCAAATGTACTTAAAATAAATATGGAGCCACTTATTGAACTTTTTACTATGCAACAGATCTTTTTAGGTAAAACCTGAACGTTTTTTCTCCATTTGAAAAATATTAAGTTCATTAAAAAAAAATATTATACAATACCTTTTCTTCAAAATGCAAAAAAAACACGTTCTGCCCTCTAGCGGGTAAATATTAAGTTAAAAATATGTTGCTTTTCCTGGGATAAAGTACATTTTCTGGGCATTCCGAAAACATGCACAACTGAAAATTGACGATTTTTGATATATGACGTTGTTGAAAGGAGTGAGCGTTATGTTCTGTGCAGTAGGTACCCACCTCTCGACTCATCACACCAATGAGATGACTAAATATTTCTACACTTTTTCCAACCTGTTTCACATTTTTTAAATCAAATAGAAGGGTAATTAACTATAACCTAACACTGAGTATTTAAATGTTTTAGAATTAGTACATAAACCTTGAAGATGACAAGGTTCTTGTCGAAAGCGGTTGGAAAAAGTGTACCAATAAATTAAAACAAAGTTGTTTTATTTTATAGAGTAAAGTTGTTTTATTTTATAAAGTTTATAAAATGGGCTACAAAGTATGCGAAAAACATTCAAGAAATCTTCTGCTTGGTGTAGGCCTATCTTTATACAGTGTTTAATTACTTAAAAAAAATATATTATAAACCTATTTTTATATAACGGACTTTCGGCTTTGAGGGACACCCCCTCAGCCCAATTAGTCCGTTATATCGAGGTTTTACTGCACTACCGTTTTTGGAGTAGAATGCACTAGCAAAAATTTTAGTCGCTGGCTACCTCATGTGAGTATTTAATATTTTTTTCTGAGGAATATTATAACTATGGTCGTATGTTGGGCGTTGTACCAAATCGATACCACTCAGATTATGAACCGGGCTTGTTCGGTGGTTATAAATACATCTCCCTTTATCGGCGTTATTCTTTATGCTCCTGTTAATATTTAAACGTGTGTTATAAATCTCAATGTCACGCGCGCGGAATGAAAAGGTCACTTTGGACAGCGTATTTAAATGTAACTACAATATTTTCAGCTGACGCCCATTTCAATCTAACCATTTGTGATTAAATTTTGTTTTGAAGTTTTTTTTTCTATCTATTTGGGACTCTTCAACATTCAAAAGTATTTTAAAATTTCATTAATTGATTCGGCAGTCACTTTGTGGTAAAATCTATCAATTTTTAATTAATGTTTTACGTAGTAAATACCACTATTTCTTAAAATCTACTGTGACACGTGTTTCGATGCATTCCGCATCATTTTCAAACACCGTATGTGAAGCTAATTCTAAATTTTACACACAGATTTTAAGTAACACAGTAAGTGTCACAGTAGATTTTAAGAAATAGTGTTATTTACTAAATAAAACATTAATTGCAAATATATTTTAAAATCTTGTAGCTATGTATATTTTTCTTCTCTCGCCGCATACGTCATTCCGACATTCAAGATTTTCTTGTGCTCTTAGCATTATTTAAATTTGATTCATATTTAAGGGTGCACTCTCAAATATATTAAGTCAGTACGCGACCGGCTGCGCGAGAAGCCACACGTGTTGTCTGCGCACATTTTTTAAGAATACATATTAGTATGTATGTATATTGTATTTTGGCGACTAAATATCTGAATTTGAAATACTGGATTTCAGACTTGTCTTAATTGGTGTGATATCTATAAACGCATGTCAGGAATAGAGATATTTTGTTTTAAAAATTAATTAAATTTTAATATTAAAAAAATAAATATTATATAACAACAAAAGTCGTGACTAATGGACAACGTATTTTCTTTGGTTACTTTTTATTTCCAGCTATTTTTTAAATGTCGAATTGTCAATTATACAAGTTAGAAATACGCAGTACACAAACACATTTCACTCAATCCTTTTAACAACGTCATATATAAAAAAACTTGATTTCTCAGGAGATCGTTTTCAAAGTTCAAAAATATAATATAATGTATTAAAAATATATATCAAGCCACTTAATGAACTTTTTACTGTGCAACAGATCTTTTTAGCTAAATCCTGAAGGTTTTTTCTCCATTTGAAAAATATTTAGGATATTAAAAAAAAAAATTAAACAATACCTTTTCTTCAAAATGCAAAAACATCACTTTCTGACCTGTAGCGGGTAAATATTAAGTTAAAAGTATGCCGTTTTTGCTGGGATATAGTACATTTTCTGGGCATTCCGAAAACGTGCACTGAAAATTGACGATTTTTGATATATGATGTTGTTGAAAGGAGTGAGCGATTTGTGCACTGATTGCCACGATAAGCTTTAAATGTAAATAATCGAATACAAAAACCGAATTAAGATAGGATTTCTTTTAAATAAGTCATTTTTAGTCATTTTTAAATACCATAAATACTACAAAGTTAACTTTATAAAATATCTTTTTTGATTCGATCGTCCACGGTTCGATAACGAAGATACAGAATAGTCACTTATGACGTAACGGAGAACACATTTTGCAGATTAAAATCTATAAAAGAATAGTGGTTATGGCAGGAAAAAAATATATACATTACTTTTTTTAACATATGCCTGATTCAGACGGCCAAGTCATAACAATATATTGGAATAATACGTTTCTAAATCATATACAGTACAACCCCAGAAGTCCTAACTCCGGAAATCTGAAATTTCGAGAAATCCTAGTAAGATTTTGAAGAAAAACATTTGTAACATAAAATTATGGTCCATTGAAAACTTAGTGAAAACTGTGTATGAGCGAGGTGTGTTGAGGTGGTTTGGGCATGTATATCGAACAATGAGTGAAGAAAGAACAGTTTAACAAATTTATAAAGCGAATGTAGTTGGAAATAGAAGCAGAGGAAGACCGAGGAAAACTTGGCACGATCAAGTAGGTACTAGAACACCTTAAAGTGGACAGGTTAGGTTTCGGTATAATCGGTGGGTATGTATGGTATGAGTAAATACATGAATGTGACAGCTGAAGTATGTTTGCAAAGACAGAATGGTGTGGCGTGCTATCCTCTCTGTCTACCCCTGCAAGAAAGCGGTATGATGTTTATTTAATTAGTACAGTGGAACCACTCGTAACGAGCACCTCTCATAACGGTGCAATTCTCATAACGAGCAAAAAAAAATGTAAAAAAGTTGCTCTCTACTGAGCGAAATTTTGCATATCGAGTTACAGAGAAAGGTCAAGTCCCCTTTTCACGATATTAACTTGTGGGCCGGGCTTCCGCGCCATTAAAAACAGAACATGTTTCGCTTAACGAGTGTTTCGCTCAACGAGTAAGATTCTGGAATGAATTATGCGCGTTATGAGAGGTTCCACTGTACTTAGGTTAGTGCACTAACGGCCTGGTGCTAATATTTCAAGTACAAGTACCTACCTGTAGCCACACAGTAGCTATGTCATAATGCTGGAATTGCAGTAGCAGAAGTCGCCAGCTCGCTCCGTATGCAGAGCGAAGGCAATCCACATTGCTGAAATGTTAATTAGTTGCAGTAATAGAAACTCGACTATTGTGGCAAAGGTGGTGACAAAATGCACTGGATGGCGCGGTTCTTCAACTTTAGTCGTGTTTTGTACTATTTTATTTTATTTATTATTTCGGCATTCACTTGATGTAATTGTAAAAGAAAAATACGTTTTTTACCACTTGAGTTTATTTTATTTTTTTTTTATTAATATAATGGCACGATCAGGAATGCCAAATACTTGAAAGTGGTCAGGTTAGGAGTCGTAACAATCGGCGGGTATGTATGAAGAGATGCATGAACGTGGAAGAGGCGAAGAATGTTTGCAAAGACAGAGTGGTGTGGCGTTCTATTCTCTCTGCCTACCCCTGCGGGGAAGCGGTGTGATGGTTAGATAGTTAGTTATTAATATTATCATGATTCAAATCCGTTTATTCTATTGAATTAATGAAATTTTATGTTTTCATTGATTACAAAAAAAACAAGTTAAAGGTTTTAAAAAATATATATTCTTCTTTCTTCTAACTCTCATACGCACCCAATGGTGCACAGGGCACTGCATCATGTTTGATTTATTTTTTATTTTTTTTTATTTGTTCGGGAATTGTACAGCTTTACATTAAAAAAAAAGTATATAATAAAAAATAGTTACATTAAAAATAATAAACATTACATTACATTAACAAACATAGTTACATTAATAAAAATAAAGCCAATTAAACAACTCCACATTTATGTTATAATAACTATTAAAACACTAAGAGATAAAAAAAAATGGGAGTGTGTGTGTGTGAGGGAGGGAGTAAAAGGGTAAGGGCATGGTATAAAAAATAGAATTTACAGGAAGAAAAAGGAAAGGAGAGGAATTAATGAGAGTGGTCAAAGGATTTTTTCTCTCTTTTTTTCTATATTCGACCACGCTAGACTGTCGTCGCTTTCATTTTACAAAACCGGCATTTTTTTTTAAAAAACCTTGTTTTTTGCATTTTTGGACTAAGTAGAATCTACTTATTTAAAAAAAATGACACTTAAGTTCTGTGTTTTATGTTTGGACAGCCGATTTGTGGGTCGCACAATATTGACATACTATATGTAGATTATATATATATATATATATATATATATATATATATATATATATATATATATATACTATATGTAGATTATATATATATATATATATATATATATATATATATATATATATATATATATATATATATATATATATATATATATATATATATATATATATATAATATATTATATATTATATATGTAGTATATATAATATATTATATATGTAGTAGCTGTGCGGAATAGTGATTTATTGTTAAATGTCTGTTACATTCATTCCTAATAAACCAAACTTAAGGGCCATGTAACCGGTTCCTATTTTTAATAAATACTTTTGATTAAGTTTCACGTTTTTAATTGCGTAGTCCGCCAGATGAATGTTTAGTTATTAAGGGGTTAAAACAGTTGTGGATTAGATTTTTTTGATTAACATTGTTTCGGCCAAAATGTGTGTATTTTTCAGAATAATTTATGTATTAAAATAGTATTAATAAATGTACGCGAGAAGAACAAAGAGACGCAGTTCATCGACGTATATTTTGTTTATAATATTGTCCCCACCACGTGTAGCTCCTTTAAAATCGTATATAAGGGGTGGCGGACGTAGGCATAGGCTATGAAACTTATAAAGTTGAAGCCTGAGTAGGGACATGATAAACGGTGTTGCATAAGCCGTAGCTAGATTTCAGAGTCACTTGGACGTTAAATAATTAAAAAAAATAATTGTGTGCTCAGATTAAATAATATTCAAAACGTGTATACGCCGCGCTCGCTCTGTTTTTATATTGGTGTCGCTTTGTTCTTCTCGCCCTTGTGTTTTGTAATTTTCGATATATTGGTGTGTTCCTGTTATTTTCACATTTATAACTTTGTAATTTTTAATAAATAAAAGATTGCCTTCATTTGCGCGTTTCCGTCTTTCTAATCTAAAGTGTTCCAGTACCGTTAGCAGTAACAAACATCGTTTGAAAAACATGCCCCAGACCTATTCACATCACACGTTTAGTTTACTTAATAACTGTTTAATGGATTTAATTATATTTAAATAAACTATTTCGCGAACTTCATGAAAAGCAATGTACATAATTAAATTAACCTGTATTTTATTATTTCACAACGCTTGAAATTTTCTCAAGAGTGTCTTGATAAATCGACACATTTAAATGAAGAAATTTATCAAGTTGGAATTTTGGAAGTATGGCTATTTACAGGGCGTACGACCTGTCTTTGGATAGTTAAATTCTTCTTTCTTTGTATGCAAGATTCAAACACCGAATTATTTACACATAATGGGCACACCTGAAAACATGAACATTATTTTTATATTCTTCTTCATCTATGTTGAGATGCCGAAATGTAAAAATGATTTGTGAACGTGTATTTGGACACATTAAAATATGGTTTATTTATCCCACCTAACTAAAATGTTTTAGAAAACAAAACGTATAAAAATATTTGTATGTATTTCTTAATTCAGACAGAAACGAAATACCTTTGTATGTATATGAATTTCATGAAAACAACCTTTGTAAAAGTATGATTAGATTTTTTCGGGAAATTTTATTGTGATACCTACTTAAAAAAAATATATAATACTTAAAAGAGTTCAAATTAGATTCATCTGGATAACATATTAATTATGCCTATGTTTGTTTAAATGTTGTCCATATTAAAACTGTTATATAAACATACCATAAATACAGTGAAACCTCGATATAACGGACCTCTATTTAACGAACTTCGGATATAACGGACAAAAAAAACGTTCTGCTAATATAATACATGCTGAAACTCAAGTGTCACCGTATGTAAACAATCTTTAATGGTGATCCATGATGATCACAAATTATGGTAAAAAACTTCAAAAGTGCAAAAAAATAACGTAATTCCTCTTTCAAAGCAGGATTACCGAAAGCAAACGCGTCGATATCGAACAGCAACGTCACTTCAAGACTAACTAACTAACTAACTAACCATCGCGCCGCTACCGGGGGTAGGCAGAGAGAAAAGAACGCCACACCACTCTGTCTTTGCAAACATTCTTCGCCTCTTCCACGTTCATGCATCTCCTTACACATACCCGCCGATTGTTACGACTCCTAACCTGACCACTTTCAAGTATTTGGCATATCTGATCGTGCCATGTTTTTCTCGGTCTTCCTCTGCTCATTTTTTCAATTACATTCGCCTCAAACATATGTGTAAAGTGATCACTTAAACCAGCCTATGACGGTCGTCAGCCCCGTAAATGCCCAGACTTCCATATTCGTCTTAAAAATAATACTTTGTTTTGTGTTGTTTTGCTTGTATTATCTAGATATTTATATATTCTCTTATATATATTTAAATAATGTAAATGAACTTCTCGTCATGGGCTATGCTTAGTGAGGCGTTCATCAAAAAATAAAATATTGTAAAAAATTATATAACAGTAATGTATAAACTATTTTTAAAAAAAATTTATAAATTTCTCTGCGACTAGAAAATTTAATACACTACACTTAAGTCACGTGCTAATCTTAACATTACCCGTTATTAGCATTCCGAGATTGTGGTCGGTTCAACACGTTTACCCATTGTCTTACGACGGAGAATGGTCCATTAATTCTGACGTCACAGTAAATTGTAAACGAAAGATTCGATTATCATACAATGCAGATCTTTTTCCATCAGAGTTGACTTGAACGCGGTGCTAATATTATTCCTATAAGGATAAACCATACAAACACCCGAATATATTACATTTATTAAAATTTTACTAAGTATAGGTGTTTTTTTAGAGGTATACGAATTCAAATTTCCCGCTTTAAATTGATGGTGCCACCCGCCGTGTGGCATGTTGCGCCATCTTGTTGAAACCACAACTCTGTCACATTAATGCCATTTAACTGAGGTACGGAAAAGTCAGTTATTATGGTTCTGTAGCGATCTTCATTGCCCGAAACATTCTGGCCAGCATTCCTTTAAATAAATATGTGCCAATGATTCCACCTGCCCATAAAGCATACCAAACAGTGACTTTTATGTGATGTAAGGGCGTCTCGGTAAAGGCTTCAGGGTTTTCTCCACTCCAAATTCGGCAATTCTGCTTATTGATATGGCCATTTAACCAAAAATGTGCCTCATCGGTGAACAAAATTTTGCGTGAAAAAAGAGGTTCAAGCTGAATATTGTTTTCGGCCTATTCACCGAACCTACGACGCGCATAATGGTCATTCAGTCTATTCATGGTGAAATGGCAAAACGTACCGACTATCAACGTTCAAATTGACAGTCTGTAGAAACAATGCTGCCAGTTTAAAAACCAAAATTCTAAAATAAACAACTTTATATGTATTATCTTACATACCAATTGGTTCCCAAATTACTTTTAAATTATCACCTTGCATGAAATCTATCATCAATCATCTCCCAGAAGGGCTCATAATTGCCTTAGTTTCACTTTTTTTTATTCATATCTGTACTCTACTACCGGTTTTTATATTAGAAGCGACTTATAAGGCGAACCTTATATAGGCGATAAAAACGATATATTTTAATTGTGTAATATAATTTGTAAATTTTTTTAAACATAAATTGTATACATTTATTAAAACAAAATTTAAAACATATTTTAAAAAAATTACCGAGACCCACCAAGCCACCTTGTGTGTCTTGTCGGTGGAGTTCTTTTTTAATACATTTTTATTCGTTTTTAACCATTTTAACCTAATATACACACAAAAAAAAAAGAGAGAAAAATTAAGAATATAAACATTTGACAATTTTCATAAAATTAACTCTTGATCATTTACCCATTCCTTTATATATATATAATTATAATATCTTATATCAATCAAGATTTTTTGTCATAATAGTCCATTTATTCGTCTTGTCGGGTTGCGGTCCGGTGGTTAGTGTCGCGGATCTTGAGTCAGAGATTCTCGGTTGGAACCCGCATTATCACAATTTGATACCTATTTCTAATAATGAGCCGCTTAGGGTCACAGAAATAGTATGAAATTGAAGTATTTTTGTAAATAATAAAAATGTTTTTTTTCTTTTTTCATAAAAAAATGTCTTTTTCGTCTTGTCATATTTGCTAAATAAGGCACCACTAAATTTTATAGATCTCTAAGTATGTCCTACTGCCTCGTAAATTTTTGTTATTTTCATAACTTATTTCGCACATTCTGTTTCCAATTTTGGCCCAACACAGGCTATGCCTAAAGAGGTATAATGCATATGATTAATAAAATATAAAAAATATATCTATGTACCTAATATATTTTTTTACCTTTCTTTTGCCAATGAATATGAAATACAACATTTTGAGTGTGTCCAAATACTTGTTCACAAAATCTGGATTATCTCCAATTACAGGAGTTATTTTTATATTATTTTGTAAAATATCATCAAAGATGAAGAAGAATATGGAAGTCTGGGCATTTACGGGGCTGATGACCGTCATAGGTTGGTTTAAGTGACCAATTTACACACGTGTAACATTCACAGTAGTGTGGTTGTCAATAATGGTTAGAATTGGTGAATGTTACACGTGTGTAAAGTGATCACTTAAACCAGCCTATGACGGTCGTCAGCCCCGTAAATGCCCAGACTTCCATATTGTTCTTCATCTTTGATGAGATGTTACAAAATAATATGAAATGAATAATAAAAAAATAAAAAAAAACACAAAATAGCGTGTATAGAATTTTCTTCGATAATATTCCAACTGGAATAAATAAAGGCAGTGCACAACGGAGTCCTGGTTCTAACTCTAATGTATGGAAGTGAAACATGGAGTTGGCAAAAGAAGGATGAAAGTAGACTGAATGCAGTCGAAATGCGATCTCTCAGAAGAATGTGCGACAAAACGATGTATGATAGATGTGCGAATAGTGAAATAAGGAAGGAATGTAAAGCTGAGATAAGCATTATCGATAAAATTAAGAAAGGTGTGTTGAGATGGTTTGGACATGTAGAACGAATGAGTGAGGAAAGAACGGTAAAACAAATTTATGAGGCGAATGTTAGCGGGAAAAGAAGCAGAGGAAGACCGAGAAAAACATGGCACGATCAGGTATGCCAAATACTTGAAAGTGGTCAGGTTAGGAGTCGTAACAATCGGCGGGTATGTATGAGGAGATGCATGAACGTGGAAGAGGCGAAGAATGTTTGCAAGGACAGAGTGGTGTGGCGCTCTATTCTCTCTGCCTACCCCTTCGGAGAAGCGGCGTGATGGTTAGTTTTTTTTTAGGTATAAATACTCACCTCATCTAATGCAATTTCTTGGTAAGCAAAATATGGAATGGGAGTATGTCTAGCAAAGTAATTGTTTTCATGTTTAATGCTAATGATCTGCCGTTTATATTATTAAAAACAACTTGTTACGAACTATATATAATCTCGGTTTAATGGGCGCCTGGCTACTGCACTTAAACCTGCCCTTAGGGTGGGTACACAATATAGAGATATTACGAGCATATGCCTGAGACATGAGACCATCTAACATAAAAATAGGAACGAAAATCGAAAGAATGACTTTCAATTCTGTGTTCTAACTTATACTAACTGTTACCATACTCACCCCTATCCATTGAACGTGCTGCTTATCATGTTATTTTTATGCCTATTTACTATAATTTTTTTTATTAAACTTTCTTATTTGTGTTTCAGTCTTGTTAACCTTGATCCCATGTCCCAAAATGAGAAATGGAAATAACTCATCGGGAATATTATATAGATATATTGACTTATGTGTACATATAAATAAAAAAATACATTGTGCACACAAATATCACTAAGAATTGTCTTCTATCGTCCATATGGCACTGCATCGTATTGACGCAGTGTTATCTTGATCGTTACATGCATGAAGGCAAGGGGATCACTCCTGCGCATCGGGTACCAGTCCAGGATAATATTTAATAAATATTAGCGTTTAAAATCACTAATATTTATAATACCCCCCTGGGAATCGAACACACTGACCATAACACCACGGAGGCGGACAATTTATAATATTAATGATATTTACTAATATTATTTTTAATTAAATTACCAATATTTATTTTCACCCCCCCCCCCTGGGAATCGAACCCGGGACCTCCAGCACATAGCTAAACAGCGTGTTTACCATTAGAACACGGAGGCGCAATATATATATATTTATATATATATATATATATATATATATATATATATATATATATATATATATATATATATATATATATATATATATATATATATATATATATATATATATATATATATATATATATATATATATATATATATATATATATATATATATATGTATATATGTATATATATATATATATATATATATATATATATATATATGTATATATATATATATATATATATATATATATATATATGTATATATGTATATATATATATATATATATATATATATATATATATATATATATATATATATATATATATATATATATATATATATATGTATATATGTATATATATATATGTATATATATATATGTATATATATATATATATATATATATATATATATATATATATATATATATATATATATATATATATATATATATATATATATATATATATATATATATATATATATATATATATATATATATATATATATATATATATATATATATATATATATATATATATATATATATATATATATATATATATATATATATATATATATATATATATATATATATATATATATATATATATATATATACATATGCAGTTGCATCATCGTCCAATAGTGGTGCCTCTCCAAAGTCCATATCAGGCTTGTATGAAATGCAGACGGATAAATGATATGATGATGAAAATATCATACCATTTGTGATGTCCACTCATTTGAAATGCATGGCGGAATGCGTTTAAATTACGATTATTAATGGAAGCAATGAATAAGTAATTACATACACGACACACTGGATACTGTTACGGGTTGTTCCCACTGCCATCGAAATGTCGGATCGATGTTTGCACCCGTGTCGTATATTCAAAATAACGGAAAAAATATATTTGAGAAAAAAATTAAGAATGTTTCCTAAAAGGTTTTTTTTAAAAATGCTTTTAGCATCGTTTTTGCTTTTTGGACTTATTCGTTATATGAGTCGATACATGCAAGATTCATCATTTTATTCAACGGGCTTACAAAGAAGATTGAATTATTAACATTTCAAGTTTTTAGTGATATTTATTCACATACAAACAAAGAATTCCGTTTACAACATTTTGAGTGTGTCCAAATACTTTTCCACACATCTGGATTATCTCCGGTTAAAGGAGTTAGTTTTCATATTATTTTTTGACATCTCATCAAAGATGAAGAAGAATATGGAAGTCTGGGCATTTACGGGGCTGACGAACGTCTTAGGCTAGTTCACTTTACACACGTGTAACGTTAACCAATTTTACCCATTATTGACAACCACGTTACTCAAATTCTTGGAAGTTCTATATATATTATCCCATAATAACCAATTTAGAAACATTGTTCTTGAATCAATAGAACTTCACTAAAGACATCTATTGGTGAGATGAAAAGAAGCTTTTTATTGAAAAATAATATTTTCTGGCGTTTCTCGTGTGTAATTATAATCCAGGATTCGGACCTCACATACTACTGTAATAGTTTCTGTTCAATAAAAGCTTCTTTCTAAATTCGTTCTTATGTATAGAACTTCCAAGAATTTGAGTAGTGTGGTTGTCAATAATGGGTAGAATTGCTGAACGTTATATTGTGTAAAGTGATCTCTGTAACCAGCGTATGACGGTCGTCAGCCCCGTAAATGCCCAGACTTCCATATTCTTCTTCATCTTTGATGAGATGTTAAAAAATAAAAATAAAAAATAATATAAAATAATGCCGTATATGAATCTGCAGTACTACAAGTTTAGAGTCATGTTTTTATACATCGCAAGAAAGTTTTCCATGCATAAATTAATAGCGTCACAATTTTTAAGTCGTATTTATACCACATATGTTAAGGTCTCCACCAAAAAGTTTTTTCAATATTGCACAAAAAGTCCTTTGAGTGCAAATCTGTTCTGTTTACTGTACTCTATCGAAATCTTAATTAAAGTTGCAACAAAACGTGACCAATCTTGTGTTAAACCAATATTAAATCATTAAATCGCACCAAATCGTAACAATTTTACAAGCTAGAATTCCTGATTACTTAAAATCATTTATAATGAAAATGTTACGTTTCGGTGAGGACCTCCACATATACCATCTGTACATGGAAGTTAAGTAAAGTATTCAAGAATCAACCTAACATTTCATCAATATGATCAGTGATCCGCACGAGAGTAAGAAGAAGAAGAAAAAATGCATTAATGAAATGTTGCACTTCTACTAGTACCTACCTAATTTTATGTATGCTATAAATAGATACATTTTAATACGCCCAGAAGGTTGTTGCACAGCTGTGACCCTCTCTTATGGCCGTTACTGGTCTGCCGCGGGGGCTAATCTTTTGACCGTGGCTGTACAGCAGCGGACGAAATGATCTAGCATTTAACATAATTATTCATAATTATATAGAGACAAAGTTATCTCCGAATGGATATTTAACTGCATTTTAATGCAAATAAATGAATTATTATGCAAGCATGTTTTCAAGGGATGGAAAGATTTATGCAGTGGTTCTTGCCTATAGTAGAGTAGACCTGCAGGCGCTGGTGACAAAGGTTTATAGTATGTGCAAGGAATGTGATTTGAGATGAATGAGCAGCAAATCCAAAATCAGAAAAAGACTTTCATAGATTCAATCATATATCGCTAACTCCTTTCTGCGAGTTCTTCTAATGAGAATGTATTAATGGGAGTCATAGAGGATAGAACGCCTAAAACATCTAGTTTTTTTACGTCTTTCCCGTGATATCCGAGGTATGACATATCGCTCGCTCCTTTCAACAACGTCCTATATCAAAAATCGTAAATTTTCAGTTGTGCATGTTTTCGTAATGCCCAGAAAATGTACTATATCCCAGCATGGCTGCATATTTTTAACTTAAAGGGGCAACCGCTACAGGGCAGAAAGTGTTGTTTTTGCATTTTGAAGAAAAGGTATTGTTTGATTATTTTTTTGAATAAACTAAATATTTTTCAAATGGAGAAAAAATATCCAGGTTTTACCTAAACAGATCTGTTACACAGTTAAAAGTTCAATAAGTGGCTTGATATTAATTTTTGAAATATTGTATTATATTTTTAAACTTTAAAAACGATCTCCTGAAAGATCAAGTATTTTGATATATGACGTTGTTGAAAGGAGTGAGCGATATATGTACACAAAATAATTGCGCTACAAGGAAAAACTACAATTTACTTCCAGCCACGCTTTGCATATGTCGCTTCGGTGCAATTTTTTTAACGTCTCCATGCATTGCGATGACTCCATCTCGTTATTGGAAAAACACCCATGACTCGCTCACGCTCATCATGTCACTGAACTCCGAGATCCGATTCCTGTCCACCCACTTCGGGGCCACTACGGAAACCGGGCTAGTACCAAAATTGAAGTTTAAAAAAAAATACGTACACAAATATGGCACTAACCGTCGAGCGATCGCTACTACACACACTGTTAAATTTTTTTTATAATTTATATCCTAATTAATTTAATTATGTCGGTAGTGTAATGGCAAAAGGGTATTTCTGTCAATTTTTTCATTTTCTAAGTTTGTTCTACAAAATGTCCTAAATAGTGTATTCCATAATCTGGAAAAAGGATATAGCTTTAGTTCCAATACTTATTTAGTTTTATTAAGATATGCTTATATAAAAATACATTAAACAAATGAGTATTTACAACATTTTGAGTGTGTCCAAATACTTGTTCACAAAATCTGGATTATCTCCAATTACAGGTGTTATTTTTATATTATTATTTTTTGACATCTCATCAAAGATGAAGAAGAATATGGAAGTCTGTTCATTTAAAAAAAAAGCTTCTTTACATCTCACCAATAGATGTCTCTAGTGAAGTTCTAGTGATTCAAGAACAAGGTTTCCATATTGGTTCATATATATAGAACTTCCAAGAATTTGAGTAGTGTGGTTGTCAATAATGGGTAGAATTGGTGAATAAAGTGATCACTTAAACCAGCCTAAGACGGTCGTCAGCCCCGTAAATGCCCAGACTTCCATATTCTTCTTCATCTTTGATGAGATGTCAAAAAATAATAAACAAATGAGTTATTTAATTTCACAAGTTTGTTTTTGCTCTACCGTAAAATTTGGTCTGAGACAGATATAGAGACAGATATACCCTTTTGCCTCTACACTACCGAAATATGACACTAACCGTCGCGCGATCGCTACTACACACTCTGTTCACAGATATTTTACCTAAATTTTTTTAAATTTTTTCATTATTCATACTAAAATTAATTTAATTATGTGTGCTACCTCTTTTAAAAAAAGTCGATATAAAATGTCTTTTAAAATGATACACTGTAGAAAATATGTAACAATCTCTCATTTGTAAGGGCATGTATGACTGGATGTATGTAAGTGAAGAAGGCGAGTGGTGTATGTCGGGACAGAAGAGTGTGGCGTTCCGTTCTCTCTGCCTCCCCTGCGGAGAAACGGCGCGATGGTAGTCGTAGTAGTAATAGTATAAGCAGGGTACAAATAATAAAGGAAATAATAATAATAAAAAACTTTACTACGTACGTACGCAGGTAGGTACTTGTACTCATTACTTGCAATATTTGTACCAGGACGTGGCGTTCTATTCTTTCTGCCTACCCCTGCGGGGAAACGGCGTAATGGTATTAGTAGTAACAATTGTTAGACAAGACGTTGGCCAATCGGCACAAATGTTCGCAGTGTCTAAACTCATCGACATTCTCTGCGCTCGAGTCGGAGTTATCTAAAATGCCCGATCGTAAGACGCGATAGTGAATCAGCTGATCGCGAGAAACGAGGTCCATTGAGACCTCAGACGGTCCGAATACCAGGCCCGCGTGGTCTGAACTCATCTGAACCCACGGGCATTCTTCGCTACTCTTCTTTGCCTGAAAGTGTTACGATTCTTCAAAAGATTTAAAAAATTTTATTTCATCTGACCAGTGACCGTATTTCGTCGTTACCGACGTCATAATACTGGTGATGTCGGTAGCGACATAACCCGGTCACAGGCCAAATATTAAAAAAAACTTTATAGTTGTTATTTTATTGTATAACAGTTCCAAGTCTAAATTAAAGTATTTATGTATGAAATTCTTCACAAATCGACAGGCAGACTTGAATGAAAAGATTGATAGATCTTTCTATAAGTTCACAGAAGTTCAGGCTTTATTTGTTGAGTAAATTGTAAACTAAACTGAGAAAAGTGGTATTATCCTAAATAAACGTGGCTAGCACGCGTTTATGCTGTTTGCTATGGAGCTATTTTGTAACGACGAACCAACAGACGTTTTGCCTTAAGAGGGGAGTATCAAAATGCCAAATCTTTCGGTGTTTGAATCCGTTTCGTACGGCATTGATTATTTCCAACATTTTTAATGTGTCCAAATACTTAAATCGTAGGAGTTATTTTTCATATTATTTTTTGACATCTCATCAAAGATGAAGAAGAATATGGAAGTCTGGGCATTTACGGGGCTGACGACCGTCATAGGTCACAAAATCTGGATTATCTCCAATTACAGGAGTTATTTTTATATTCTTTTTTCCTATGACGGTTGTCAGCCCCGTAAATGCCCAGACTTCCATATTCTTCTTCATCTTTGATGAGATATCAAAAAATAATATGAAAATAACTCCTGTAATTGGAGATAATCCAGATTTTGTGAATAAGTATTTGGACACACTCAACATGTTGTCAATTTATGTTTATTATCGTCTTAAGGGTACGCTTTTAATTATTGGTATCAACTGTTAATCATCGGACTGCATGATTCCCCAGTATGCAGATTTTGTATGGAGGATAACGAAACACCAATCCACATTCTCTGTAACTGTAACGCACTCGCTCGCAAAATAAGTCACATCCTCGGAGGACCACTACTAGACTCCGAGAAGGTGAAGCTCTTACCACCAAGACAGGTCGTGAGCTACATGACTCACGTAGGTCTTGAGAGTGAGCTATGATACAGAGAGAGGTCACAATATACCTAATATGGTCGCAGTGACATAAGGGATGCAAGATCCTTTGACCTCACAATAAGAAAAATATTTAAAAAAAATGTTAATCATTATATAAAATATCTATATTGCTTTTTTCAAAAATGTAAATAATTCCTCAGTGGAGAAACCCAGATTTTCAAACAAGTATTTGGACAAACTAAAAAATGTTTGAAGAAGACGAAGAAGATAAAAAAGACCTCTGAAAAAGCCTATTGTGAATACGTGAACTAGGTAGTGTATTGAAGAGCAACTCGCCAAAATCGCTCACAATAATAAAAATATACAAAAAAACTGTTGATTATTATGTAAAATATTTGTGTTGCTTTTGTCAAAAATATAAATAATTCCTTAGTGGAGAAACCCAGATTTTCAAACAAGTATTTAAAAAAACGGTTAATTATTACAAAAAAAACTGTTAATTATTATGTAAAATATTTATGTTGCTTTTGTCAAAAATATAAATAATTCCTTAGTGGAGAAACCCAGATTTTCAAACAAGTATTTGGACAAACTAAAAAATGTCGTGAAGAAGACGAAGAAGATAAAAAAAGACCTCTGAAAAAAGCCTATTGTGAATACGCGAACTAGGTAGTGTATTGAATAGCAACTCGCCAAAATCGCTCACAGATCTTGACCTTGCATGTCCATCGCAATTGCTGGTCGACGCTAATCCCTCTCATATAAAAACGGCCAAGTGTAGCCGTGTGTGTACTGGCCAAGTGCTAACGTGCCGAGCGTAATTACCGACATACCTGCATGTATTATTCCGATATGAAAAAAGAAGATAATCTTCCTAAAAAGGCGATGTCAGTAACGTGCGAGGTGCAATTTTTTCAATGCTTTTTTTCTTGACGGTGTATCTGATCCGAGAGACGGAAAAAAACGACTCGGAACGAAGATATTCGCGTTCTAGACAAGCTTAAGAATTTAGTATTGAAATTTTATATAAATATTTGTGTATATATACTTAAAAGTGGTCAGGTTAGGAGTCGTTATAATCGGCGGGTATGTATGAGGAGATGCATGAACGTGGAAGAGGCGAAGAATGTTTGCAAAGACAGAGTGGTGTGGCGTTCTATTCTCTCTGCCTACCCCTAAACACTAATTCGTAAAAACCAACTAAAATAAATAACCAACTGAATTTAACTTCAGGTCCACTTTGAAAAATATTCCCATTGTAATTCGTTTGTCTTCTTTCTCTCTTTCAAAATTTTAATTTTTACAAATGTCAGACCGTAATTATGTATTTCATTTTACCTGATGATGGAATGATTATTCCGAAACCGTAAGTCATGAATTAGTGTTTATTAAAGTGGTATTACTTATTATTTGTCCGCCTCCGTATTTGTCAGCACGTTCGGCTACCGTTCTGGAGGTCCCGGGTTCGATTCCTAGGGGGGAGGGGTCAAATTTTCACTCTAATATTTATTCAATATCACCCTGGACTAGTACCTGAAGCGGGGGGCCGATGACCTTTCCTTCATGCGTTAACGATCAAGATAACACTGCGTTTATATGATGCAGTGCCCTATGCACCATAGGGGTGGCGAATAATTTTTATAAAGTGGTATTACACAAGGTAAATAATGTATGCTAAGGAGAGTGTTATATTATATAATATTACCATACCACAAAGTTTTCGATGCTTTTAATATACAAAATATATTATTCCTCTAGCGTTTTGAAGTATGCATCATTAATGCTTCTGCATATTTAACGAGTGTCAATATTGTCTCGTTTGTTTGACACTTGGCACTATTTATACGTTTTTTTTTCTCTCGTTTTTACACAGTTTCTTCCGTATGTTTTACGTTCTGATGTTTTTTTAAAACATCTGTCTAAACATATTCAGCCACTTAATCGTTAATTCCAATCGGCACATTGAGATAATGCGTTTAAACGTGATCTGTACGACGTCATTTAAAATTATGTAAGTGCTATGCATCGTTTTTTTTTTTTAATTCATCTCTTTCGATTACACAGGCCAACACATATTTTGGTGCCCACGATTTTTTACTGTTCCTAGTTGATTTTTGGCTGCAGAATCCGAAATAGCCCTCAGAATTTATCTGTCAAATTTATTTTTTGAGATATGCTACATTAAAAAATATAAATTTTCAAATATTAGTACATTTCACGTTATAACTATTACTATGGCTAGATTTACAACACTTTGAGTGTGTCCAAATACTTGTTAATACCTGTTAGATTTAAGTATTTATTGCAAAATTTACATACAAAAGTCACTTATCACATATATATATGTATATATATATATATATATATATATATATATATATATATATATATATATATATATATATATATATATATATATATATATATATATATATATATATATATATATATATATATATATATATATATATATATATATATATATATATATATATATATATATATATATATATATATATATATATATATATATATATATATATATATATATATATATATATATTATATATATATATGTATATATATACATATATATATATATATATATATATATATATATATATATATATATATATATATATATATATATATATGTGTATATATATATATATATATATATATATATATATATATATATATATATATATATATATATATATATATATATATATATATATATATATATATATATATATATATATATATATATATATATATATATATATATATATATATATATATTATATATATAGGCAAGTTTTGCTCCAGTTTGGCTCCAACAGTAGTCGGCCATCAAATGGATATCCCATCATCCTTGATATCGATCTTCCATAGTTTATTTTTTAGTCCTGATGAAATCTTTAACCAAGTTTTCTGGAAAGCGATCTAGGTGGGTGTGGAGGTAGTGAACTTTTATGCTCATGTTAAAACCGAGAATTTTTAAATTTGAAAGCATAGTTTCCACTAATTTTACGTAATTCTCTGTTTTATGATTCCCAAGAAAATATTGAACTACTTGAACCAATGAACCAATGAACACCAAGATTCAGCCTCGTTCATTGATGTGGTGAATTGTGGATCTTCAACAAGTTTTTTGAGGACCATCAAATATACCAGCTGTTAGTTTTTCCGTACTAATCCCATGAAATTACTTATAACAATTTCCATTTCGATTTAGAGCATTCATAAATTGCTTCATCAGCCTCAACTTAATATGCAAAGGCGAAAGTAATATTTTTTCTCTCGTAACCAAATCTTTGTTAATTAGGTTTTTTTCCTTGCATCATGACTTCTCTTGATGGCCAATTTCTGTCAATCTAGTATTTAGTATTGTTCATGTTGATTCCAGTATAATTCCAAGTATATATTGGGTTAGTCAAATTGTAATTTCGAGTAGGAAATTTATATTTTACCCGTTAAAGATACATTTTTTTCTTTATTTTTGGCATGTATCAGAAGAAACATAGATTAACCTGTATCTAAAAATTAGAGCTGATAGAAAAAAAATCTGGTGGCATTTTTGAAATCAGCGTATTAGAAACATTAAAAATCAGTTGTTAAATTTCCGGTACCAATTTATTTTTTCATTTTGTTGGCCTGTGTTATCTGAGCCACCCATCATTCTTTAGATTCCTCAGACCTTACATCTTACTTCTGTGTGATTCATTTAGGCACAATCTTTGATTTGCCTCCTTTTTAAATCATTTAGTCTGTATTTCATTTATTTCTTTTTAAAACATATTACATACATAAGTAATATATTTCTCATTTTGGGACATGGGATCAAGGTTAACAAGACTAAAAGTTTTTTTTACCATTCTTATTTGTGTTTTAGTCTTGTAAACCATAATCTCATCCCAAAATGAGAAATGTAAATTACTGTGAGAAATGAAAGTGCCTAAAATCATTAGAATCATCAAAATTCATTTAAAATATTCTACATATTTTAAACAGTACTTCTGATTTATGAAGATACCCTATGATTTTAAATTATTGAACACATTTTTATAATATCCTATTGAATATGTATGTACACATTTTTACATTTAGTAAATATCATAAATCATACAAACCAAATACAAAAAAGAGAAATGCGATATTGTATCATATACGAAAGTAAAGGTGAATAAATTGTTCCAATTGGAAGTGTCCACGTACGGCTGTCCAAATTTAAAACACAGTAAGGGAAATTTTTTTGTAGTACGTTTTTTTGCATTTATGGACTAAGTAGACTCTACGTAGTCCAAAAATGCAAAAAAAACGTACTACGAAAAAAATGTCCCTTACTGTGTTTTAAATTTGGACAGCCGTGTAGTGATATTGCTTTATACAATTTGATAAATACATATCGTAGTCACAGGAGAAAGTGACCAACTGACACAACGTAAAATGTTCAGGAGGGCCATTTAACTTGGCAAGAAAATATACATCAATGCAGTTAGTCATTTCTAATAAGTCAATATATTATACTTCCAAGTTTAAAATCCTTTGGGATTATTTTCAGGGCAATATTAAGCTAGTAAGGTATCATAATAATGATCACGTTTTTGTAAAAAAAATGCACTTGGTCACTTTCTCCTGTATGACTACGATATATGACTTATGTATGTAATATGTTTTGAAATAAATAAATAAATAACTATGGTTTAGTTAATATTTGTTTAAATGCTCAAGTAATAAGATCTGTTTGATATTTGTGCTTGTTAACGAAAATTCGTGACTGACCAAGTGAGGAGATATATTTAGTCATCTCGTTAGTATGATGAGTCGAGAGGTGGGTAGGTACCTTCTTCACAGAACGTATACGGAAATGTGCACGCAAAAGGATTTGGGGTCTTTCAACTTCGAGCCTGCGTGATGACGATGAAAATATATTTGCGTACAATATTATTGAGTGTGTTCAAATCTTAGTTCACGAATTTGATTTTGTTCAAAATTAATTATTCATTATTTATTTTATCTAACACTGGATTATTCACCCTACGGATCTTATGTCCTTTTGTCCCTTTGTCCATTTGTCCAAGTGTCCCAACTTGATATGAAACGTATACGTAGTCCTGGCCATATCGCTCACTTCTTTCAACAGCGTCATATATAAAAAATCGACATTTTCAGTTGTGCATGTTTTCGGAATGCCCATAAAATCTACAATATCCCAGCAAAAGCTACATATTTTTAACTTAATATTTACCAGCTACAGGGTAGAAAGTGTTGCTTTTGAATTTTGCAAGAAAAGGTATTTTGAAGAAAAGGCATGATGAGATGCCTGAAAGTGTGAATAATGAAAAGAGTCTGAAAGAATTTAAAAATAAATGTTTACTGTGAGAAGATGTAAATATATATATAAATATATATATATATATATATATATATATATATATATATATATATATATATATATATATATATATATATATATATATATATATATATATATATATGTGTATATATATATATATATATATATATATATATATATATATATATATGTGTGTATATATATATATATATATATATGTGTATATATATATATATATATTTATATATGTGTATATATATATATATATATATATATATATATATATATATATATATATATATATATATATATATATATATATATATATATGTGTATATATATATATATATATATATATATATATATATATATATATATATATATATATATATATATATATATATATAAATATTTATATATATATGTATATATATATATATATATATATATATATATATATATATATATATATATATATATATATATATATATATATATATATATATATATATATATATATAAATTAAATGTTAATTAAGTGTAAATAATAGTTTATATTTGTGTAATATAAGCTAATTAAAGAAATAAATAAACAAAGAAGTATTTAAGTACTTGTAGTTGATTTAATGCAAACCTAAAATTATTAAGTGATCACTTAAAATTAGTATTTTAGGTGCATCACTGGGGCTGCCAAAATAATACTTATGTATTGTATTTCGTAACGTTTTCTCCGCTAAATTAGTCACTCTTATTATCACTCGATCAACGTACAAAATTTTCATTCTTGTTTTCCGAACCGCATGTATTCTTGTCATTAAGCCAAGGATTTTTAATAATAAACCCGAGACGTGATCTATGTGTGAAATGGCACTTTTTGCAATGAATTTCCCAATGCGGTACAGTTCACCCAGCGAAGGCTTGAGCGTGACATCGCGAGTACAATATCGGATGTTCTGCATTTTAGTGACAACTTATTTCACAACATTTTGAGTGTGTCCAAATGCTTGTTCTCAAATCTGGGTTTCTCAACCTAGGAGTTATTTTTACATTTTTGACATCTCGACGTAGATGAAAGGGAATATGGAAGTCTGGGTATTTACACATTTTGAGTGTGTCCAAATGGCTGTTCTCAAATCTGGGGTTCTCAACCTAGGAATTATTTTAAAATTTTTGAGAGCTCGACGGAGATGAAAGAAAATATGCAAGTCAGGGTATTTACACATTTTGAGTGTGTCCAAATGGCTGTTCTCAAATCTGGGTTTCTCAACCTAGGAGTTATTTTTACATTTTTGATAGCTCGACGGAGATGAAAGAAAATATGCAAGTCTGGGTATTTACACATTTTGAGTGTGTCCAAATGGCTGTTCTCAAATTCGGGTTTCTCAACCTAGCAGTTATTTTTACATTTTTAATAGCTCGACGTAGATGAAAGAGAATATTGAAGTCTGGGTATTTACACATTTTGAGTGTGTCCATAAGGCTGTTCTCAAATCTGGGTTTCTCAACCTAGGAGTTATTTTTGCATTTTTGACATCTCGGCGTAGATGAAGAAGAATGTAGAAGTCTGGGTATTAATAGGGCTTATGACCTATGACCAGGACTTCCTCTATGTTGGAAATCTGAATGCAGAAGAGGGGAAGTTTGTTTGCAAAGACAGATGGTGTGAAATTAATAATGGCCAAAGGCAAAATAAAGGAATGGGTAAATGATCAAGAATTAATATTCTAAAAAATGATGTATTACAGTTTTTTTTTGTATTTTTTAAATTTAATAATGTATTTAATTAAATGTGAATTAGTTCCTTAATTAGTACAGCAATAATTTGTAATTTATGCTTATTTTTATGTTCAAGCACTATCTACCCTCTGGTTGCAAATAGCTATATATAAGGTATCAAACGTTTTGACCAATATCACTAGTCTATTTTTGGTTGGTTGAAAGATATTGCTTTTTTAGCAATCAGCGCGCCAATGTACATATTTCTTTTCTATACGTTAAGTTTTAGTTTAAAAAAAAATTAAATAAAAAAAATAAAAGTATGATAGAATTCCACAACAAGACATACTGTGGCTTGATGGGTCTTGTGGAAAAAAGTATGTATGTACCAGTATACGTACATAATGTAATAATAAAAAAAAGCTTAATGGCCCACTGTTATGTTTATCTATATTTTTTTTCGACGGCAAAACGTCGAATAAATAAACTCACTCAAGCTATCGTTGGCAGACCTATACGATAATTTGTAGCGCATCACTTTCATTGTTAGTGTCAGATACATTTAAATAATACCCAAGTGGACCAATTGTATAATACAGAGGACACGGCGGTACGGATTACCTTACATATTTAAATTGTCTTTAAATTGTGATGACGAAAATATGCTAATTCAAGCCTAACTGTAGTCGAGGATATCTTCAATGACGAGCCTTATACCAGTCAGTGATTCTCAAAGGGGTCGATATCGGCCCCTTAGAACGCTGGAACCATCCTTTGTTGGTCTGCCAAGGAGTCGTCTTGGGGTTGGCCGTGCAGTGCAATGTGAGGGAGTCTGGATGGTTCCATTCTCCTCATATGAGCATACCATTGTTTTCTTCGTTGCCTTCCCCACCTAACGACATCTTCGATCACGCATATTTCTCTTATCCTGGTGTTTCTTATTCTATCTCGTACACTCTTGCCAGATATGATCCTAAGAGCCTTCATTTCTGACAATCTTAGCGCGTTTTTTTATTATTAATATTATCATGATTTAAATCCGTTTATTTTATTGAATAAATTTAATTTTATGTTTTTATTCATTAAAAAAATGTATATTCTTCTTTCTTCTAACTCTTATACGCACCCAATGGTGCACAGGGCACTGCATCATGTTGACGCAGTGTTATCTTGATCGTTAATTGCTCGAAGGAAAGGTGATCAGCCCCGCGCTTCAGGTACCAAACCAGTCCAGGGTGATAACTCTTATATTAAAAAAATATAAGAGTGAAAATCACCCATTTATCTTTAACCTTCTGGGGATCGAACCCGGGACCTCCGGCACGGTAGCCAGATTCGCTAACCACTATTTCACGGAGGCGGAAATTTTTATTATCATTATTTAAACCCGTTTATTTTCTAAAATTATGAAAATTTTATATTTGCATTTACTAAAAAATTAAGTTTTTTTTGTAATCTTATGTTCATGATTTAAATCCGTTTATTATATAAAATCGTTAAAAATATATGTTTTTATTTACTATAAAAATCAAGTTCTCAAACAAGGGTTTTTATTATTGTTATTTATACCCTTTTATCATTATAACA
The DNA here is from genome assembly GCF_059751285.1 of Brachycentrus maculatus. Taxonomy (NCBI): domain Eukaryota; kingdom Metazoa; phylum Arthropoda; class Insecta; order Trichoptera; family Brachycentridae; genus Brachycentrus; species Brachycentrus maculatus. The sequence continues at coordinate 98,151 of NW_028281679.1, read as the reverse complement.
TAAAGAAAATTTATTATTTTCATGCATTAAAAATATCAACGTTCAAAGGGGCTTTTCCATTCATGTTTTTTTTTATCATCATTATTTAAATCAGTTGAATTTATTTTATGAAATGATGAAAATCAGATGTTTTCATTCAATAAAAAAATTATTTGTAAAGGGGGCTCATTCATATTTATTTTTTTTAAAAATATCACGATTTTAATCCGTTTATTAAATAAAATGATGATTTTTTAATTCATTAAAAAAATCTGTGTTAACTACCACATTACATAATCGATGTACGTAGTACCACGTTTACAAAATTTGAAAACGATAAATCATATTTGATAAGCAGATTTCGTTGTTTTTATGATTCTAAACATTTTTTTTACTTTTTAATTTAAAGCATATTTAACCCTTTTAGGCACATTTATCAAAATCTTTTGAATCGAGAAATAGATAAATTTTCTTCTTTCTAACGTTATTTTCACTGGCTGCATTTCCGACAGCGGAACATGGCGTGATTGAGTTTCTTCCTCCATTCACGGCCTAGTGGTCAGACGCCGACAAACGGGCAGCTATTTCCCGCTTCGAATCCCAACTCGGCCGATCGTCTGCGTATGAAGATACGTGCGGCGCTACCGGCGATGTCTAATGAGTAGCTACTCGCACTTTCCCTGATAATCGATATATCAGATATATATTGATTAAAAAAAATACACTACCATAAAAATAGATGAAGAAGAATATGGATTTCTGAGTATTTAGAGGGCTAATGACTTGTTCACAAACCTTGCTCATTCACAAATCACCTTGTTGGCAAATCTGGGTTTCTCCACTAATGAGTTATTCTAACATTTTACAACTCAACATAGATGAAGAAGAATATGGAAGTCTGTGTATTTCCAGGGCCTATGATCTGTCATAGGCTGGTTAAGTGCAAGATATACGCTAGTCCTACATTCACCATTCTACTCATTATTGATAACCACACTACTTAAAAATTTCAAACTCATACATATATCGCAAATCTTATGACGCTCTATGTGTGAGTTCACGGGAGCCATCTATGGTTGGTTTAAAAAGGGTTTTTTTTTCACTTCAAAAATATATATTTGTAATATTCTCCTTATGACTTAATAGAAATATGTAATTTAAAAAAAAGTTTTATAATTGTTATCGATTAAATTGTGCTTAGACTAATAAAAATTGGAAACGTCACTGTTACCGACTTATTTAGTTATTATAATCGGTTATCTGCATCACTATTCTGTGATAGTTTTTCCCCCTATTAAGTTGAGTATAATTTACATCACACTTTCTCGCATGCATTAATTAATTCCTGTATAAAAATGAATCGATGATACAGTGATGCGTTTGCACACCTGTGGTTTATAGTTGAAGGTTGTAATATGATATGGTCAATGATTTCATTATAAACAAGTGCTTAGTCATTGAAAAATTAGAAGTTGAATAAATTTGTTAAAAAAAACGGACTGTCATATCTAAAGAATCATTTACCTCGTTACCTATATAATTTAAGGTGAGATAATCAGTAGATCGCAACTTCATGGCTTTAAACCCAGGTAACATTTAACGATTTTTTTTTTAAACGCCATTTTTGTATTGAAAAAACATTTTTTTCTTCGAAATAAATACATAAGTACTTATATAGTTTTGAAAAGAACATGGTATTGAAAGCTTCTTTTCATGTCACCAATAGATAGATGTCTCTAGTGAAGTTCTAGTGATTCAAGAACAATGTTTCGAAATTGGTTCATATAAATATAACATTCAAGAATTTGAGTAGTGTGGATGTCAATAATGGGTAGAATTGGTGAATGTTACACGTGTGTAAAGAAATCACTTAAACCAGCCTATTACGGTCGCCATCCCCGTAAATGCCCAGACTTCCATATTCTTCTTTATCTTTGATGAGATGTCAAAAAATAATATGAAAAATAACTCCTATAATTGGAGATAATCCGATTTGTGAACAAGTATTTGGACACAATCAAAATGTTGTTCTTGTGACTCAATGATAATATGTGATTAAAAAATGTGTTATAATTATTATCGATTGAATTATACTTAGACTAATAAAAATTGGAAACGTCACTGTTACCGACTTATTTAGTTATTATAATCGGCTATCTGCATCACTATTCTGTGATAGTTTTTTCCCCCTATTAAGTTGAGAATAATTTACATCGCACTTTCTCGCATTCATTACCTGCATAAAAATTAATCGCTCTAATTATTAAATTAGCTCTTACAGTGATGCGTTTGCACACCTGTGGTTTATAGTTGAAGGTTGTAATGTGATATGGTCAATGATTTCATTATAAACAAGTGCTTAGTCATTGAAAAATTTGCAGTTGAATAAGTTTGTTGAAAAAAAAACGGTCTGGCATATCTAAAGAATCATTTACCTCGTTACCTATATAATTTAAGGCGAGATAATCAATAGCTCGTAACTTCATTTTCTTTAAACCCAGATAATATTTAACGTAATGGATTTTTCCCATGATGTTGCTTATTGAAGCGCCCTTGAGGTAGTATTTTACGAAAATGGCGCCATGTAAACTATTTAAATTTATTATTATTAATATTATTATTAGTTAATAAATTAATATGATAAATCACAAAACTATCAGTAACATTCTTATTGAAATCTTTTGAGAACTAAGGGAGATATGAAGGTTCAAACTTAATAAAACGAATTATTTTAATAAAACGAAAAAAGAACACCGCTAAACGTCATCAAATTTTACGTCATCGGGTGTGTCATGGGGCGTATCCCTTTATGTATGCTGTAAAGAGCTGTAATAGAATAGTGTGGATTCGTTTCTGTGGCGTCATTCGTTACCAACTTACGAAAACGACGTATTTACGAAGGCGAATTTTGCTAACAAAAATGATGAATGAAAATATTGATTATATCGGCTGTTATAAACACAAAACGAGTCTTACACAATTTATAGGCTGAGTATGTTAAATTAGATATTCCTCCCGAGTGAAAATACCCTATTGCATTTATTGCATCATATTTTTTATTAACCTTCCCCTCCGGTGATATGTATTTAATACAACTCGACTTTTAAAATGGGAATATCAATATAAAATATAATAGATACGGGCTCAGAATTTTGATTTGGAACCAGGACTCCGTTGTGTACTGCCAGAATATCCTTCGCTGATAGGTTTTTAGTTGCTATAACTGTCCGCCTTCGTAGTGTAATGGTCAGCACGCTCGGCTACCGTTCTGGAGGTCCCGGGTTCGATTCCCAGGGGGGTCAAATAAATAAACGTGATAATAATAGGCCATCTTAGAGACATTGTATTTTAAGTAGGTACAAAAATATAAGTGATTTTTTACTCTAATATTTATTCCATATTACCCTGGACTGGTACCTGAAGCGGAGGGCTGATCACCTTTCCTTCATGTGTTAACGACCAAGATAACACTGCGTTTGTATGATGCAGTGCCCTATGCACCATTTGGGTGCGGATAAGGGTTTGAATGAATGAATAACTGATTTTAGTGCGCCGTTCACTGTAAAATTTTCAATGTTAATTTTCGTTAAATGTTTTTTTTTAATCGTCTTAAGTATGGGTTGAATGGAATGATTTAATATTTTGATCTGCATAATTTAGTTTCTCAGTATTGGAAACCCATAAAAAACTTAAACTATGATAGTAATGTGGGATCCGATTTAAACTTTTGTTCTTTACGCTGCGTTACTTTTTACATATTTCAATAATAATAGATACCTAAATACCTAATTTATTTTTATAGCCATCGTAAAAAAGTCTATTTATGGCACAGTAAATTATCCCGATATATTACTTTCTTTATTTTTCGTATCTGAGAAAGTTTGGGAGCTCTGGGCGCAAATTAGGGCAGTAAGGTTTAATTTATTTACTTTCTGCTGTTGCCAATTTTTATAAATTACACAAACTTAGCTCGAAAAAAGTGAAACTGAAGAAAGTACAAATAAGTAAGAAAATATGTACATATTTAAGGCTTAGTATGAGTATTAAATTTAAATTTTCATTCAAATCCTTATCCGCGCCCCAATGTTGCATAGGGCACTTTCGTAAACACACGAGGAAAGGTGATCAGTCCTCCGCTTCAGGTACCAGTCCAGGGTAGTATTGAATAAAACTGAATAAATATTACAGTGAAAAAATCACTTAAATTTATTTGACTCCCCCCAGGAATCGGACCCGGGACCTCCAGAACGGTAACCGAGCGTGCTGACCATTACACCACGGAGGCGGACTGAAAATTTCAATACTATTGAAAAAATACGCATTTAAAAAATAGTAAAGCAAGAAATATAAAACTTTTGGGAATTATAATACTCATACTTAGTTGAAAGCTATACGTAGGTACTTATACTCAGTGGCATACACAGATAATTCATGGTAGGCAGTAGAGGTAGGTTGTAAGGTAAGCTAGGTACTACTTACTAGGGTAGGCAGTAGAAGTAGGTAGTAAGGTAATCTAGGTACTGCTTAGTAAGGTAAGGTAGGTACTTGCGTTTTTATATGTCACGCGGGTAAGTTAGGATAGGCACGGCTTTTCTGCCTGTATGAAAGGTACGCCCCTGCTCACACTAACGTCTGGGACAAAACTACCATTATTTTGCGTGACAGCAGCTGTCAAGAAACACCCTGTCTGTTATGAGAAATATTTAGTATTACGTGTGTTGCTGTTGTGTTCAATAGATGGCGCTGCCATGGCGTTTTACGTTAGGAGATTTTGAACGAATGAACATTTATATTTTCATTAATATAAATTATTTATTCACCCATGCACGACACAATCTATATTTCAAGTGTAAAGTGTTTATTTTAAGTTCAGAAAAATATATGGTGACTTTGAAATGTATGTAGGTACGTTTGTAGTTTGTATGTAGTTTTAACGATTTTTTTTCAATCATGCAAGGTGCTTAAATATAAAAAATAGTAAATTGATCATTGAATGGTCCATACATAAAATTGTGATTAATAAATTTGACAGTTAATATATAAAACTTAGAAAGTGTTATTTTTCTTCTGAGACTATCCAACGTCTACATTTTTTGTTTGTTTGATGTAAAGCAACTAATGCTAAGTTTAATTCAGTACCTTGATTGGTGCATCGTTGTTTTCCATTTATCTTAAAAATCTGCGTGAGTTCCACTCTAAATCATAATTCTATTTTAAGATTGAAACAAAAAAATCAATGTCGAGTGTGTGCTCACCTTTATGTAGCTCGCGGTGCGATGCAACAGCAGTAACCCTAATTATCTGGTCATTACACAATAATAATAATAATATCAAAGGCAAATTATCGGCGTACCTTGCTTCACCAGCCTTTACAACACCTCCAATCACATGTTACCCTATATTTACGGCATGTACATTTTTGTCTAGAAATATGTAGTCCAAAAATAGAAGCTTATCGAAGGATAATTACCAAAATATGTTTTTTACTGGTTTACTGTCCGCTTAGAAGATCTACTTCCATACAGAAGTATATTGAGGCCTCACTCACAATCACAGAATTCAGTCAGCGTCTGGTAGCGCTAGGAGCCGCACGTCTTTTCACGCACATATTTAAAAAAATGGAATTTTTTTATGAGAATTTTTTTTTTATTAAACCCTTATCCGCACCTCAA